>NW_027445067.1:0-129292 GCF_048569485.1 Anomaloglossus baeobatrachus
ATGGCAATATAAACAAACGAAACTTTTAGTAGATTTCTACTTATTTTATTAAATATTATCTCCACCAAACAGGACAAGCTTGCATCTGTTATAGTTTTGGAGAAAAATGTGTTCATTTCATGTATGCGCGAAATGCCTTAAAAATGGCTTTAAAATGGATTTGGAGCATGGAGACGATTATCTCGGGATTGCACGATAACCAAACAAAACTTTTAGTGGATTTCTACTTATTTTATTAAATATCATCTCCACCAAACAGGACAAGCTTGCATCTGTTATAGTTTTGGAGAAAAATGTGTTCATTTCATGTATGCGCGAAATGCCTTAAAAATGGCTTTAAAATGGATTTGGAGCATGGAGACGATTATCTCGGGATTGCAAGATAACCAAACAAAACTTTTAGTGGATTTCTACTTATTTTATTAAATATCATCTCCACCAAACAGGACAAGCTTGCATCTGTTATAGTTTTGGAGAAAAATGTGTTCATTTCATGTATGCGCGAAATGCCTTAAAAATGGCTTTAAAATGGATTTGGAGCATGGAGACGATTATCTCGGGATTGCAAGATAACCAAACAAAACTTTTAGTGGATTTCTACTTATTTTATTAAATATCATCTCCACCAAACAGGACAAGCTTGCATCTGTTATAGTTTTGGAGAAAAATGTGTTCATTTCATGTATGCGCGAAATGCCTTAAAAATGGCTTTAAAATGGATTTGGAGCATGGAGACGATTATCTCGGGATTGCAATATAACCAAACAAAACTTTTAGTGGATTTCTACTTATTTTATTAAATATCATCTCCACCAAACAGGACAAGCTTGCATCTGTTATAGTTTTGGAGAAAAATGTGTTCATTTCATGTATGCGCGAAATGCCTTAAAAATGGCTTTAAAATGGATTTGGAGCATGGAGACGATTATCTCGGGATTGCAAGATAACCAAACAAAACTTTTAGTGGATTTCTACTTATTTTATTAAATATCATCTCCACCAAACAGGACAAGCTTGCATCTGTTATAGTTTTGGAGAAAAATGTGTTCATTTCATGTATGCGCGAAATGCCTTAAAAATGGCTTTAAAATGGATTTGGAGCATGGAGACGATTATCTCGGGATTGCAAGATAACCAAACAAAACTTTTAGTGGATTTCTACTTATTTTATTAAATATCATCTCCACCAAACAGGACAAGCTTGCATCTGTTATAGTTTTGGAGAAAAATGTGTTCATTTCATGTATGCGCGAAATGCCTTAAAAATGGCTTTAAAATGGATTTGGAGCATGGAGACGATTATCTCGGGATTGCAAGATAACCAAACAAAACTTTTAGTGGATTTCTACTTATTTTATTAAATATCATCTCCACCAAACAGGACAAGCTTGCATGTGTTATAGTTTTGGAGAAAAATGTGTTCATTTCATGTATGCGCAAAATGCCTTTGAAATGGCTTTAAAATGGATTTGGAGCATGGAGACGATTATCTCGGGATTGCAAGATAACCAAACAAAACTTTTAGTGGATTTCTACTTATTTTATTAAATATCATCTCCACCAAACAGGACAAGCTTGCATCTGTTATAGTTTTGGAGAAAAATGTGTTCATTTCATGTATGCGCGAAATGCCTTAAAAATGACTTTAAAATGGATTTGGAGCATGGAGACGATTATCTCGGGATTGCAAGATAACCAAACAAAACTTTTAGTGGATTTCTACTTATTTTATTAAATATCATCTCCACCAAACAGGACAAGCTTGCATGTGTTATAGTTTTGGAGAAAAATGTGTTCATTTCATGTATGCGCAAAATGCCTTTGAAATGGCTTTAAAATGGATTTGGAGCATGGAGACGATTATCTCAGGATGGCAATATAAACAAACGAAACTTTTAGTAGATTTCTACTTATTTTATTAAATATCATCTCCACCAAACAGGACAAGCTTGCATCTGTTATAGTTTTGGAGAAAAATGTGTTCATTTCATGTATGCGCGAAATGCCTTAAAAATGGCTTTAAAATGGATTTGGAGCATGGAGACGATTATCTCGGGATTGCAAGATAACCAAACAAAACTTTTAGTGGATTTCTACTTATTTTATTAAATATCATCTCCACCAAACAGGACAAGCTTGCATCTGTTATAGTTTTGGAGAAAAATGTGTTCATTTCATGTATGCGCGAAATGCCTTAAAAATGGCTTTAAAATGGATTTGGAGCATGGAGACGATTATCTCGGGATTGCAATATAACCAAACAAAACTTTTAGTGGATTTCTACTTATTTTATTAAATATCATCTCCACCAAACAGGGCAAGCTTGCATGTGTTATAGTTTTGGAGAAAAATGTGTTCATTTCATGTATGCGCAAAATGCCTTTGAAATGGCTTTAAAATGGATTTGGAGCATGGAGACGATTATCTCAGGATGGCAATATAAACAAACGAAACATTTAGTAGATTTCTACTTATTTTATTAAATATCATCTCCACCAAACAGGACAAGCTTGCATCTGTTATAGTTTTGGAGAAAAATGTGTTCATTTCATGTATGCGCGAAATGCCTTAAAAATGGCTTTAAAATGGATTTGGAGCATGGAGACGATTATCTCGGGATTGCAAGATAACCAAACAAAACTTTTAGTGGATTTCTACTTATTTTATTAAATATCATCTCCACCAAACAGGACAAGCTTGCATCTGTTATAGTTTTGGAGAAAAATGTGTTCATTTCATGTATGCGCGAAATGCCTTAAAAATGGCTTTAAAATGGATTTGGAGCATGGAGACGATTATCTCGGGATTGCAATATAACCAAACAAAACTTTTAGTGGATTTCTACTTATTTTATTAAATATCATCTCCACCAAACAGGACAAGCTTGCATCTGTTATAGTTTTGGAGAAAAATGTGTTCATTTCATGTATGCGCGAAATGCCTTAAAAATGGCTTTAAAATGGATTTGGAGCATGGAGACGATTATCTCGGGATTGCAAGATAACCAAACAAAACTTTTAGTGGATTTCTACTTATTTTATTAAATATCATCTCCACCAAACAGGACAAGCTTGCATCTGTTATAGTTTTGGAGAAAAATGTGTTCATTTCATGTATGCGCGAAATGCCTTAAAAATGGCTTTAAAATGGATTTGGAGCATGGAGACGATTATCTCGGGATTGCAAGATAACCAACCAAAACTTTTAGTGGATTTCTACTTATTTTATTAAATATCATCTCCACCAAACAGGACAAGCTTGCATGTGTTATAGTTTTGGAGAAAAATGTGTTCATTTCATGTATGCGCAAAATGCCTTTGAAATGGCTTTAAAATGGATTTGGAGCATGGAGACGATTATCTCAGGATGGCAATATAAACAAACGAAACTTTTAGTAGATTTCTACTTATTTTATTAAATATTATCTCCACCAAACAGGACAAGCTTGCATCTGTTATAGTTTTGGAGAAAAATGTGTTCATTTCATGTATGCGCGAAATGCCTTAAAAATGGCTTTAAAATGGATTTGGAGCATGGAGACGATTATCTCGGGATTGCAAGATAACCAAACAAAACTTTTAGTGGATTTCTACTTATTTTATTAAATATCATCTCCACTAAACAGGACAAGCTTGCATCTGTTATAGTTTTGGAGAAAAATGTGTTCATTTTATGTATGCGCGAAATGCCTTTGAAATGGCTTTAAAATGGATTTGGAGCATGGAGACGATTATCTCAGGATGGCAATATAAACAAACGAAACTTTTAGTAGATTTCTACTTATTTTATTAAATATCATCTCCACCAAACAGGACAAGCTTGCATCTGTTATAGTTTTGGAGAAAAATGTGTTCATTTCATGTATGCGCGAAATGCCTTAAAAATGGCTTTAAAATGGATTTGGAGCATGGAGACGATTATCTCGGGATTGCAAGATAACCAAACAAAACTTTTAGTGGATTTCTACTTATTTTATTAAATATCATCTCCACCAAACAGGACAAGCTTGCATCTGTTATAGTTTTGGAGAAAAATGTGTTCATTTCATGTATGCGCGAAATGCCTTAAAAATGGCTTTAAAATGGATTTGGAGCATGGAGACGATTATCTCGGGATTGCAATATAACCAAACAAAACTTTTAGTGGATTTCTACTTATTTTATTAAATATCATCTCCACCAAACAGGACAAGCTTGCATCTGTTATAGTTTTGGAGAAAAATGTGTTCATTTCATGTATGCGCGAAATGCCTTAAAAATGGCTTTAAAATGGATTTGGAGCATGGAGACGATTATCTCGGGATTGCAAGATAACCAAACAAAACTTTTAGTGGATTTCTACTTATTTTATTAAATATCATCTCCACCAAACAGGACAAGCTTGCATCTGTTATAGTTTTGGAGAAAAATGTGTTCATTTCATGTATGCGCGAAATGCCTTAAAAATGGCTTTAAAATGGATTTGGAGCATGGAGACGATTATCTCGGGATTGCAAGATAACCAAACAAAACTTTTAGTGGATTTCTACTTATTTTATTAAATATCATCTCCACCAAACAGGACAAGCTTGCATCTGTTATAGTTTTGGAGAAAAATGTGTTCATTTCATGTATGCGCGAAATGCCTTAAAAATGGCTTTAAAATGGATTTGGAGCATGGAGACGATTATCTCGGGATTGCAAGATAACCAAACAAAACTTTTAGTGGATTTCTACTTATTTTATTAAATATCATCTCCACCAAACAGGACAAGCTTGCATGTGTTATAGTTTTGGAGAAAAATGTGTTCATTTCATGTATGCGCAAAATGCCTTTGAAATGGCTTTAAAATGGATTTGGAGCATGGAGACGATTATCTCGGGATTGCAAGATAACCAAACAAAACTTTTAGTGGATTTCTACTTATTTTATTAAATATCATCTCCACCAAACAGGACAAGCTTGCATGTGTTATAGTTTTGGAGAAAAATGTGTTCATTTCATGTATGCGCAAAATGCCTTTGAAATGGCTTTAAAATGGATTTGGAGCATGGAGACGATTATCTCGGGATTGCAAGATAACCAAACAAAACTTTTAGTGGATTTCTACTTATTTTATTAAATATCATCTCCACCAAACAGGACAAGCTTGCATGTGTTATAGTTTTGGAGAAAAATGTGTTCATTTCATGTATGCGCAAAATGCCTTTGAAATGGCTTTAAAATGGATTTGGAGCATGGAGACGATTATCTCGGGATTGCAAGATAACCAAACAAAACTTTTAGTGGATTTCTACTTATTTTATTAAATATCATCTCCACCAAACAGGACAAGCTTGCATCTGTTATAGTTTTGGAGAAAAATGTGTTCATTTCATGTATGCGCGAAATGCCTTAAAAATGACTTTAAAATGGATTTGGAGCATGGAGACGATTATCTCGGGATTGCAAGATAACCAAACAAAACTTTTAGTGGATTTCTACTTATTTTATTAAATATCATCTCCACCAAACAGGACAAGCTTGCATCTGTTATAGTTTTGGAGAAAAATGTGTTCATTTCATGTATGCGCGAAATGCCTTAAAAATGGCTTTAAAATGGATTTGGAGCATGGAGACGATTATCTCGGGATTGCAAGATAACCAAACAAAACTTTTAGTGGATTTCTACTTATTTTATTAAATATCATCTCCACCAAACAGGACAAGCTTGCATCTGTTATAGTTTTGGAGAAAAATGTGTTCATTTCATGTATGCGCGAAATGCCTTAAAAATGGCTTTAAAATGGATTTGGAGCATGGAGACGATTATCTCGGGATTGCAATATAACCAAACAAAACTTTTAGTGGATTTCTACTTATTTTATTAAATATCATCTCCACCAAACAGGACAAGCTTGCATCTGTTATAGTTTTGGAGAAAAATGTGTTCATTTCATGTATGCGCGAAATGCCTTAAAAATGGCTTTAAAATGGATTTGGAGCATGGAGACGATTATCTCGGGATTGCAAGATAACCAAACAAAACTTTTAGTGGATTTCTACTTATTTTATTAAATATCATCTCCACCAAACAGGACAAGCTTGCATCTGTTATAGTTTTGGAGAAAAATGTGTTCATTTCATGTATGCGCGAAATGCCTTAAAAATGGCTTTAAAATGGATTTGGAGCATGGAGACGATTATCTCGGGATTGCAAGATAACCAAACAAAACTTTTAGTGGATTTCTACTTATTTTATTAAATATCATCTCCACCAAACAGGACAAGCTTGCATCTGTTATAGTTTTGGAGAAAAATGTGTTCATTTCATGTATGCGCGAAATGCCTTAAAAATGGCTTTAAAATGGATTTGGAGCATGGAGACGATTATCTCGGGATTGCAATATAACCAAACAAAACTTTTAGTGGATTTCTACTTATTTTATTAAATATCATCTCCACCAAACAGGACAAGCTTGCATCTGTTATAGTTTTGGAGAAAAATGTGTTCATTTCATGTATGCGCGAAATGCCTTAAAAATGGCTTTAAAATGGATTTGGAGCATGGAGACGATTATCTCGGGACTGCAAGATAACCAAACAAAACTTTTAGTGGATTTCTACTTATTTTATTAAATATCATCTCCACCAAACAGGACAAGCTTGCATCTGTTATAGTTTTGGAGAAAAATGTGTTCATTTCATGTATGCGCGAAATGCCTTAAAAATGGCTTTAAAATGGATTTGGAGCATGGAGACGATTATCTCGGGATTGCAAGATAACCAAACAAAACTTTTAGTGGATTTCTACTTATTTTATTAAATATCATCTCCACCAAACAGGACAAGCTTGCATGTGTTATAGTTTTGGAGAAAAATGTGTTCATTTCATGTATGCGCAAAATGCCTTTGAAATGGCTTTAAAATGGATTTGGAGCATGGAGACGATTATCTCGGGATTGCAAGATAACCAAACAAAACTTTTAGTGGATTTCTACTTATTTTATTAAATATCATCTCCACCAAACAGGACAAGCTTGCATCTGTTATAGTTTTGGAGAAAAATGTGTTCATTTCATGTATGCGCGAAATGCCTTAAAAATGACTTTAAAATGGATTTGGAGCATGGAGACGATTATCTCGGGATTGCAAGATAACCAAACAAAACTTTTAGTGGATTTCTACTTATTTTATTAAATATCATCTCCACCAAACAGGACAAGCTTGCATCTGTTATAGTTTTGGAGAAAAATGTGTTCATTTCATGTATGCGCGAAATGCCTTAAAAATGGCTTTAAAATGGATTTGGAGCATGGAGACGATTATCTCGGGATTGCAAGATAACCAAACAAAACTTTTAGTGGATTTCTACTTATTTTATTAAATATCATCTCCACCAAACAGGACAAGCTTGCATGTGTTATAGTTTTGGAGAAAAATGTGTTCATTTCATGTATGCGCAAAATGCCTTTGAAATGGCTTTAAAATGGATTTGGAGCATGGAGACGATTATCTCGGGATTGCAAGATAACCAAACAAAACTTTTAATGGATTTCTACTTATTTTATTAAATATCATCTCCACCAAACAGGACAAGCTTGCATCTGTTATAGTTTTGGAGAAAAATGTGTTCATTTCATGTATGCGCGAAATGCCTTAAAAATGACTTTAAAATGGATTTGGAGCATGGAGACGATTATCTCGGGATTGCAAGATAACCAAACAAAACTTTTAGTGGATTTCTACTTATTTTATTAAATATCATCTCCACCAAACAGGACAAGCTTGCATCTGTTATAGTTTTGGAGAAAAATGTGTTCATTTCATGTATGCGCGAAATGCCTTAAAAATGGCTTTAAAATGGATTTGGAGCATGGAGACGATTATCTCGGGATTGCAAGATAACCAAACAAAACTTTTAGTGGATTTCTACTTATTTTATTAAATATCATCTCCACCAAACAGGACAAGCTTGCATCTGTTATAGTTTTGGAGAAAAATGTGTTCATTTCATGTATGCGCGAAATGCCTTAAAAATGGCTTTAAAATGGATTTGGAGCATGGAGACGATTATCTCGGGATTGCAATATAACCAAACAAAACTTTTAGTGGATTTCTACTTATTTTATTAAATATCATCTCCACCAAACAGGACAAGCTTGCATCTGTTATAGTTTTGGAGAAAAATGTGTTCATTTCATGTATGCGCGAAATGCCTTAAAAATGGCTTTAAAATGGATTTGGAGCATGGAGACGATTATCTCGGGATTGCAAGATAACCAAACAAAACTTTTAGTGGATTTCTACTTATTTTATTAAATATCATCTCCACCAAACAGGACAAGCTTGCATCTGTTATAGTTTTGGAGAAAAATGTGTTCATTTCATGTATGCGCGAAATGCCTTAAAAATGGCTTTAAAATGGATTTGGAGCATGGAGACGATTATCTCGGGATTGCAAGATAACCAAACAAAACTTTTAGTGGATTTCTACTTATTTTATTAAATATCATCTCCACCAAACAGGACAAGCTTGCATCTGTTATAGTTTTGGAGAAAAATGTGTTCATTTCATGTATGCGCGAAATGCCATAAAAATGGCTTTAAAATGGATTTGGAGCATGGAGACGATTATCTCGGGATTGCAATATAACCAAACAAAACTTTTAGTGGATTTCTACTTATTTTATTAAATATCATCTCCACCAAACAGGACAAGCTTGCATCTGTTATAGTTTTGGAGAAAAATGTGTTCATTTCATGTATGCGCGAAATGCCTTAAAAATGGCTTTAAAATGGATTTGGAGCATGGAGACGATTATCTCGGGATTGCAAGATAACCAAACAAAACTTTTAGTGGATTTCTACTTATTTTATTAAATATCATCTCCACCAAACAGGACAAGCTTGCATCTGTTATAGTTTTGGAGAAAAATGTGTTCATTTCATGTATGCGCGAAATGCCTTAAAAATGGCTTTAAAATGGATTTGGAGCATGGAGACGATTATCTCGGGATTGCAAGATAACCAAACAAAACTTTTAGTGGATTTCTACTTATTTTATTAAATATCATCTCCACCAAACAGGACAAGCTTGCATCTGTTATAGTTTTGGAGAAAAATGTGTTCATTTCATGTATGCGCGAAATGCCTTAAAAATGGCTTTAAAATGGATTTGGAGCATGGAGACGATTATCTCGGGATTGCAAGATAACCAAACAAAACTTTTAGTGGATTTCTACTTATTTTATTAAATATCATCTCCACCAAACAGGACAAGCTTGCATGTGTTATAGTTTTGGAGAAAAATGTGTTCATTTCATGTATGCGCAAAATGCCTTTGAAATGGCTTTAAAATGGATTTGGAGCATGGAGACGATTATCTCAGGATGGCAATATAAACAAACGAAACTTTTAGTAGATTTCTACTTATTTTATTAAATATTATCTCCACCAAACAGGACAAGCTTGCATCTGTTATAGTTTTGGAGAAAAATGTGTTCATTTCATGTATGCGCGAAATGCCTTAAAAATGGCTTTAAAATGGATTTGGAGCATGGAGACGATTATCTCGGGATTGCAAGATAACCAAACAAAACTTTTAGTGGATTTCTACTTATTTTATTAAATATCATCTCCACTAAACAGGACAAGCTTGCATCTGTTATAGTTTTGGAGAAAAATGTGTTCATTTTATGTATGCGCGAAATGCCTTTGAAATGGCTTTAAAATGGATTTGGAGCATGGAGACGATTATCTCAGGATGGCAATATAAACAAACGAAACTTTTAGTAGATTTCTACTTATTTTATTAAATATCATCTCCACCAAACAGGACAAGCTTGCATCTGTTATAGTTTTGGAGAAAAATGTGTTCATTTCATGTATGCGCGAAATGCCTTAAAAATGGCTTTAAAATGGATTTGGAGCATGGAGACGATTATCTCGGGATTGCAAGATAACCAAACAAAACTTTTAGTGGATTTCTACTTATTTTATTAAATATCATCTCCACCAAACAGGACAAGCTTGCATCTGTTATAGTTTTGGAGAAAAATGTGTTCATTTCATGTATGCGCGAAATGCCTTAAAAATGGCTTTAAAATGGATTTGGAGCATGGAGACGATTATCTCGGGATTGCAATATAACCAAACAAAACTTTTAGTGGATTTCTACTTATTTTATTAAATATCATCTCCACCAAACAGGACAAGCTTGCATCTGTTATAGTTTTGGAGAAAAATGTGTTCATTTCATGTATGCGCGAAATGCCTTAAAAATGGCTTTAAAATGGATTTGGAGCATGGAGACGATTATCTCGGGATTGCAAGATAACCAAACAAAACTTTTAGTGGATTTCTACTTATTTTATTAAATATCATCTCCACCAAACAGGACAAGCTTGCATCTGTTATAGTTTTGGAGAAAAATGTGTTCATTTCATGTATGCGCGAAATGCCTTAAAAATGGCTTTAAAATGGATTTGGAGCATGGAGACGATTATCTCGGGATTGCAAGATAACCAAACAAAACTTTTAGTGGATTTCTACTTACTTTATTAAATATCATCTCCACCAAACAGGACAAGCTTGCATCTGTTATAGTTTTGGAGAAAAATGTGTTCATTTCATGTATGCGCGAAATGCCTTAAAAATGGCTTTAAAATGGATTTGGAGCATGGAGACGATTATCTCGGGATTGCAAGATAACCAAACAAAACTTTTAGTGGATTTCTACTTATTTTATTAAATATCATCTCCACCAAACAGGACAAGCTTGCATGTGTTATAGTTTTGGAGAAAAATGTGTTCATTTCATGTATGCGCAAAATGCCTTTGAAATGGCTTTAAAATGGATTTGGAGCATGGAGACGATTATCTCGGGATTGCAAGATAACCAAACAAAACTTTTAGTGGATTTCTACTTATTTTATTAAATATCATCTCCACCAAACAGGACAAGCTTGCATCTGTTATAGTTTTGGAGAAAAATGTGTTCATTTCATGTATGCGCGAAATGCCTTAAAAATGACTTTAAAATGGATTTGGAGCATGGAGACGATTATCTCGGGATTGCAAGATAACCAAACAAAACTTTTAGTGGATTTCTACTTATTTTATTAAATATCATCTCCACCAAACAGGACAAGCTTGCATCTGTTATAGTTTTGGAGAAAAATGTGTTCATTTCATGTATGCGCGAAATGCCTTAAAAATGGCTTTAAAATGGATTTGGAGCATGGAGACGATTATCTCGGGATTGCAAGATAACCAAACAAAACTTTTAGTGGATTTCTACTTATTTTATTAAATATCATCTCCACCAAACAGGACAAGCTTGCATCTGTTAGAGTTTTGGAGAAAAATGTGTTCATTTCATGTATGCGCGAAATGCCTTAAAAATGGCTTTAAAATGGATTTGGAGCATGGAGACGATTATCTCGGGATTGCAAGATAACCAAACAAAACTTTTAGTGGATTTCTACTTATTTTATTAAATATCATCTCCACCAAACAGGACAAGCTTGCATGTGTTATAGTTTTGGAGAAAAATGTGTTCATTTCATGTATGCGCAAAATGCCTTTGAAATGGCTTTAAAATGGATTTGGAGCATGGAGACGATTATCTCAGGATGGCAATATAAACAAACGAAACTTTTAGTAGATTTCTACTTATTTTATTAAATATTATCTCCACCAAACAGGACAAGCTTGCATCTGTTATAGTTTTGGAGAAAAATGTGTTCATTTCATGTATGCGCGAAATGCCTTAAAAATGGCTTTAAAATGGATTTGGAGCATGGAGACGATTATCTCGGGATTGCAAGATAACCAAACAAAACTTTTAGTGGATTTCTACTTATTTTATTAAATATCATCTCCACTAAACAGGACAAGCTTGCATCTGTTATAGTTTTGGAGAAAAATGTGTTCATTTTATGTATGCGCGAAATGCCTTAAAAATGGCTTTAAAATGGATTTGGAGCATGGAGACGATTATCTCGGGATTGCAAGATAACCAAACAAAACTTTTAGTGGATTTCTACTTATTTTATTAAATATCATCTCCACCAAACAGGACAAGCTTGCATCTGTTATAGTTTTGGAGAAAAATGTGTTCATTTCATGTATGCGCGAAATGCCTTAAAAATGGCTTTAAAATGGATTTGGAGCATGGAGACGATTATCTCGGGATTGCAAGATAACCAAACAAAACTTTTAGTGGATTTCTACTTATTTTATTAAATATCATCTCCACCAAACAGGACAAGCTTGCATGTGTTATAGTTTTGGAGAAAAATGTGTTCATTTCATGTATGCGCAAAATGCCTTTGAAATGGCTTTAAAATGGATTTGGAGCATGGAGACGATTATCTCGGGATTGCAAGATAACCAAACAAAACTTTTAGTGGATTTCTACTTATTTTATTAAATATCATCTCCACCAAACAGGACAAGCTTGCATCTGTTATAGTTTTGGAGAAAAATGTGTTCATTTCATGTATGCGCGAAATGCCTTAAAAATGACTTTAAAATGGATTTGGAGCATGGAGACGATTATCTCGGGATTGCAAGATAACCAAACAAAACTTTTAGTGGATTTCTACTTATTTTATTAAATATCATCTCCACCAAACAGGACAAGCTTGCATCTGTTATAGTTTTGGAGAAAAATGTGTTCATTTCATGTATGCGCGAAATGCCTTAAAAATGGCTTTAAAATGGATTTGGAGCATGGAGACGATTATCTCGGGATTGCAAGATAACCAAACAAAACTTTTAGTGGATTTCTACTTATTTTATTAAATATCATCTCCACCAAACAGGACAAGCTTGCATGTGTTATAGTTTTGGAGAAAAATGTGTTCATTTCATGTATGCGCAAAATGCCTTTGAAATGGCTTTAAAATGGATTTGGAGCATGGAGACGATTATCTCGGGATTGCAAGATAACCAAACAAAACTTTTAATGGATTTCTACTTATTTTATTAAATATCATCTCCACCAAACAGGACAAGCTTGCATCTGTTATAGTTTTGGAGAAAAATGTGTTCATTTCATGTATGCGCGAAATGCCTTAAAAATGACTTTAAAATGGATTTGGAGCATGGAGACGATTATCTCGGGATTGCAAGATAACCAAACAAAACTTTTAGTGGATTTCTACTTATTTTATTAAATATCATCTCCACCAAACAGGACAAGCTTGCATCTGTTATAGTTTTGGAGAAAAATGTGTTCATTTCATGTATGCGCGAAATGCCTTAAAAATGGCTTTAAAATGGATTTGGAGCATGGAGACGATTATCTCGGGATTGCAAGATAACCAAACAAAACTTTTAGTGGATTTCTACTTATTTTATTAAATATCATCTCCACCAAACAGGACAAGCTTGCATCTGTTATAGTTTTGGAGAAAAATGTGTTCATTTCATGTATGCGCGAAATGCCTTAAAAATGGCTTTAAAATGGATTTGGAGCATGGAGACGATTATCTCGGGATTGCAATATAACCAAACAAAACTTTTAGTGGATTTCTACTTATTTTATTAAATATCATCTCCACCAAACAGGACAAGCTTGCATCTGTTATAGTTTTGGAGAAAAATGTGTTCATTTCATGTATGCGCGAAATGCCTTAAAAATGGCTTTAAAATGGATTTGGAGCATGGAGACGATTATCTCGGGATTGCAAGATAACCAAACAAAACTTTTAGTGGATTTCTACTTATTTTATTAAATATCATCTCCACCAAACAGGACAAGCTTGCATCTGTTATAGTTTTGGAGAAAAATGTGTTCATTTCATGTATGCGCGAAATGCCTTAAAAATGGCTTTAAAATGGATTTGGAGCATGGAGACGATTATCTCGGGATTGCAAGATAACCAAACAAAACTTTTAGTGGATTTCTACTTATTTTATTAAATATCATCTCCACCAAACAGGACAAGCTTGCATCTGTTATAGTTTTGGAGAAAAATGTGTTCATTTCATGTATGCGCGAAATGCCATAAAAATGGCTTTAAAATGGATTTGGAGCATGGAGACGATTATCTCGGGATTGCAATATAACCAAACAAAACTTTTAGTGGATTTCTACTTATTTTATTAAATATCATCTCCACCAAACAGGACAAGCTTGCATCTGTTATAGTTTTGGAGAAAAATGTGTTCATTTCATGTATGCGCGAAATGCCTTAAAAATGGCTTTAAAATGGATTTGGAGCATGGAGACGATTATCTCGGGATTGCAAGATAACCAAACAAAACTTTTAGTGGATTTCTACTTATTTTATTAAATATCATCTCCACCAAACAGGACAAGCTTGCATCTGTTATAGTTTTGGAGAAAAATGTGTTCATTTCATGTATGCGCGAAATGCCTTAAAAATGGCTTTAAAATGGATTTGGAGCATGGAGACGATTATCTCGGGATTGCAAGATAACCAAACAAAACTTTTAGTGGATTTCTACTTATTTTATTAAATATCATCTCCACCAAACAGGACAAGCTTGCATCTGTTATAGTTTTGGAGAAAAATGTGTTCATTTCATGTATGCGCGAAATGCCTTAAAAATGGCTTTAAAATGGATTTGGAGCATGGAGACGATTATCTCGGGATTGCAAGATAACCAAACAAAACTTTTAGTGGATTTCTACTTATTTTATTAAATATCATCTCCACCAAACAGGACAAGCTTGCATGTGTTATAGTTTTGGAGAAAAATGTGTTCATTTCATGTATGCGCAAAATGCCTTTGAAATGGCTTTAAAATGGATTTGGAGCATGGAGACGATTATCTCAGGATGGCAATATAAACAAACGAAACTTTTAGTAGATTTCTACTTATTTTATTAAATATTATCTCCACCAAACAGGACAAGCTTGCATCTGTTATAGTTTTGGAGAAAAATGTGTTCATTTCATGTATGCGCGAAATGCCTTAAAAATGGCTTTAAAATGGATTTGGAGCATGGAGACGATTATCTCGGGATTGCAAGATAACCAAACAAAACTTTTAGTGGATTTCTACTTATTTTATTAAATATCATCTCCACTAAACAGGACAAGCTTGCATCTGTTATAGTTTTGGAGAAAAATGTGTTCATTTTATGTATGCGCGAAATGCCTTTGAAATGGCTTTAAAATGGATTTGGAGCATGGAGACGATTATCTCAGGATGGCAATATAAACAAACGAAACTTTTAGTAGATTTCTACTTATTTTATTAAATATCATCTCCACCAAACAGGACAAGCTTGCATCTGTTATAGTTTTGGAGAAAAATGTGTTCATTTCATGTATGCGCGAAATGCCTTAAAAATGGCTTTAAAATGGATTTGGAGCATGGAGACGATTATCTCGGGATTGCAAGATAACCAAACAAAACTTTTAGTGGATTTCTACTTATTTTATTAAATATCATCTCCACCAAACAGGACAAGCTTGCATCTGTTATAGTTTTGGAGAAAAATGTGTTCATTTCATGTATGCGCGAAATGCCTTAAAAATGGCTTTAAAATGGATTTGGAGCATGGAGACGATTATCTCGGGATTGCAATATAACCAAACAAAACTTTTAGTGGATTTCTACTTATTTTATTAAATATCATCTCCACCAAACAGGACAAGCTTGCATCTGTTATAGTTTTGGAGAAAAATGTGTTCATTTCATGTATGCGCGAAATGCCTTAAAAATGGCTTTAAAATGGATTTGGAGCATGGAGACGATTATCTCGGGATTGCAAGATAACCAAACAAAACTTTTAGTGGATTTCTACTTATTTTATTAAATATCATCTCCACCAAACAGGACAAGCTTGCATCTGTTATAGTTTTGGAGAAAAATGTGTTCATTTCATGTATGCGCGAAATGCCTTAAAAATGGCTTTAAAATGGATTTGGAGCATGGAGACGATTATCTCGGGATTGCAAGATAACCAAACAAAACTTTTAGTGGATTTCTACTTACTTTATTAAATATCATCTCCACCAAACAGGACAAGCTTGCATCTGTTATAGTTTTGGAGAAAAATGTGTTCATTTCATGTATGCGCGAAATGCCTTAAAAATGGCTTTAAAATGGATTTGGAGCATGGAGACGATTATCTCGGGATTGCAAGATAACCAAACAAAACTTTTAGTGGATTTCTACTTATTTTATTAAATATCATCTCCACCAAACAGGACAAGCTTGCATGTGTTATAGTTTTGGAGAAAAATGTGTTCATTTCATGTATGCGCAAAATGCCTTTGAAATGGCTTTAAAATGGATTTGGAGCATGGAGACGATTATCTCGGGATTGCAAGATAACCAAACAAAACTTTTAGTGGATTTCTACTTATTTTATTAAATATCATCTCCACCAAACAGGACAAGCTTGCATCTGTTATAGTTTTGGAGAAAAATGTGTTCATTTCATGTATGCGCGAAATGCCTTAAAAATGACTTTAAAATGGATTTGGAGCATGGAGACGATTATCTCGGGATTGCAAGATAACCAAACAAAACTTTTAGTGGATTTCTACTTATTTTATTAAATATCATCTCCACCAAACAGGACAAGCTTGCATCTGTTATAGTTTTGGAGAAAAATGTGTTCATTTCATGTATGCGCGAAATGCCTTAAAAATGGCTTTAAAATGGATTTGGAGCATGGAGACGATTATCTCGGGATTGCAAGATAACCAAACAAAACTTTTAGTGGATTTCTACTTATTTTATTAAATATCATCTCCACCAAACAGGACAAGCTTGCATCTGTTAGAGTTTTGGAGAAAAATGTGTTCATTTCATGTATGCGCGAAATGCCTTAAAAATGGCTTTAAAATGGATTTGGAGCATGAAGACGATTATCTCGGGATTGCAAGATAACCAAACAAAACTTTTAGTGGATTTCTACTTATTTTATTAAATATCATCTCCACCAAACAGGACAAGCTTGCATGTGTTATAGTTTTGGAGAAAAATGTGTTCATTTCATGTATGCGCAAAATGCCTTTGAAATGGCTTTAAAATGGATTTGGAGCATGGAGACGATTATCTCAGGATGGCAATATAAACAAACGAAACTTTTAGTAGATTTCTACTTATTTTATTAAATATTATCTCCACCAAACAGGACAAGCTTGCATCTGTTATAGTTTTGGAGAAAAATGTGTTCATTTCATGTATGCGCGAAATGCCTTAAAAATGGCTTTAAAATGGATTTGGAGCATGGAGACGATTATCTCGGGATTGCAAGATAACCAAACAAAACTTTTAGTGGATTTCTACTTATTTTATTAAATATCATCTCCACTAAACAGGACAAGCTTGCATCTGTTATAGTTTTGGAGAAAAATGTGTTCATTTTATGTATGCGCGAAATGCCTTAAAAATGGCTTTAAAATGGATTTGGAGCATGGAGACGATTATCTCGGGATTGCAAGATAACCAAACAAAACTTTTAGTGGATTTCTACTTATTTTATTAAATATCATCTCCACCAAACAGGACAAGCTTGCATCTGTTATCGTTTTGGAGAAAAATGTGTTCATTTCATGTATGCGCGAAATGCCTTAAAAATGGCTTTAAAATGGATTTGGAGCATGGAGACGATTATCTCGGGATTGCAAGATAACCAAACAAAACTTTTAGTGGATTTCTACTTATTTTATTAAATATCATCTCCACCAAACAGGACAAGCTTGCATCTGTTATAGTTTTGGAGAAAAATGTGTTCATTTCATGTATGCGCGAAATGCCTTAAAAATGGCTTTAAAATGGATTTGGAGCATGGAGACGATTATCTCGGGATTGCAAGATAACCAAACAAAACTTTTAGTGGATTTCTACTTATTTTATTAAATATCATCTCCACCAAACAGGACAAGCTTGCATCTGTTATAGTTTTAGAGAAAAATGTGTTCATTTCATGTATTCGCGAAATGCCTTAAAAATGGCTTTAAAATGGATTTGGAGCATGGAGACGATTATCTCGGGATTGCAATATAACCAAACAAAACTTTTAGTGGATTTCTACTTATTTTATTAAATATCATCTCCACCAAACAGGACAAGCTTGCATCTGTTATAGTTTTGGAGAAAAATGTGTTCATTTCATGTATGCGCGAAATGCCTTAAAAATGGCTTTAAAATGGATTTGGAGCATGGAGACGATTATCTCGGGATTGCAAGATAACCAAACAAAACTTTTAGTGGATTTCTACTTATTTTATTAAATATCATCTCCACCAAACAGGACAAGCTTGCATGTGTTATAGTTTTGGAGAAAAATGTGTTCATTTCATGTATGCGCAAAATGCCTTTGAAATGGCTTTAAAATGGATTTGGAGCATGGAGACGATTATCTCGGGATTGCAAGATAACCAAACAAAACTTTTAGTGGATTTCTACTTATTTTATTAAATATCATCTCCACCAAACAGGACAAGCTTGCATCTGTTATAGTTTTGGAGAAAAATGTGTTCATTTCATGTATGCGCGAAATGCCTTAAAAATGACTTTAAAATGGATTTGGAGCATGGAGACGATTATCTCGGGATTGCAAGATAACCAAACAAAACTTTTAGTGGATTTCTACTTATTTTATTAAATATCATCTCCACCAAACAGGACAAGCTTGCATCTGTTATAGTTTTGGAGAAAAATGTGTTCATTTCATGTATGCGCGAAATGCCTTAAAAATGGCTTTAAAATGGATTTGGAGCATGGAGACGATTATCTCGGGATTGCAAGATAACCAAACAAAACTTTTAGTGGATTTCTACTTATTTTATTAAATATCATCTCCACCAAACAGGACAAGCTTGCATCTGTTATAGTTTTGGAGAAAAATGTGTTCATTTCATGTATGCGCGAAATGCCTTAAAAATGGCTTTAAAATGGATTTGGAGCATGGAGACGATTATCTCGGGATTGCAAGATAACCAAACAAAACTTTTAGTGGATTTCTACTTATTTTATTAAATATCATCTCCACCAAACAAGACAAGCTTGCATGTGTTATAGTTTTGGAGAAAAATGTGTTCATTTCATGTATGCGCAAAATGCCTTTGAAATGGCTTTAAAATGGATTTGGAGCATGGAGACGATTATCTCGGGATTGCAAGATAACCAAACAAAACTTTTAGTGGATTTCTACTTATTTTATTAAATATCATCTCCACCAAACAGGACAAGCTTGCATCTGTTATAGTTTTGGAGAAAAATGTGTTCATTTCATGTATGCGCGAAATGCCTTAAAAATGACTTTAAAATGGATTTGGAGCATGGAGACGATTATCTCGGGATTGCAAGATAACCAAACAAAACTTTTAGTGGATTTCTACTTATTTTATTAAATATCATCTCCACCAAACAGGACAAGCTTGCATCTGTTATAGTTTTGGAGAAAAATGTGTTCATTTCATGTATGCGCGAAATGCCTTAAAAATGGCTTTAAAATGGATTTGGAGCATGGAGACGATTATCTCGGGATTGCAAGATAACCAAACAAAACTTTTAGTGGATTTCTACTTATTTCATTAAATATCATCTCCACCAAACAGGACAAGCTTGCATGTGTTATAGTTTTGGAGAAAAATGTGTTCATTTCATGTATGCGCAAAATGCCTTTGAAATGGCTTTAAAAAGGATTTGGAGCATGGAGACGATTATCTCAGGATGGCAATATAAACAAACGAAACTTTTAGTAGATTTCTACTTATTTTATTAAATATCATCTCCACCAAACAGGACAAGCTTGCATCTGTTATAGTTTTGGAGAAAAATGTGTTCATTTCATGTATGCGCGAAATGCCTTAAAAATGGCTTTAAAATGGATTTAGAGCATGGAGACGATTATCTCGGGATTGCAAGATAACCAAACAAAACTTTTAGTGGATTTCTACTTATTTTATTAAATATCATCTCCACCAAACAGGACAAGCTTGCATCTGTTATAGTTTTGGAGAAAAATGTGTTCATTTCATGTATGAGCGAAATGCCTTAAAAATGGCTTTAAAATGGATTTGGAGCATGGAGACGATTATCTCGGGATTGCAAGATAACCAAACAAAACTTTTAGTGGATTTCTACTTATTTTATTAAATATCATCTCCACCAAACAGGACAAGCTTGCATCTGTTATAGTTTTGGAGAAAAATGTGTTCATTTCATGTATGCGCGAAATGCCTTAAAAATGGCTTTAAAATGGATTTGGAGCATGGAGACGATTATCTCGGGATTGCAAGATAACCAAACAAAACTTTTAGTGGATTTCTACTTATTTTATTAAATATCATCTCCACCAAACAGGACAAGCTTGCATGTGTTATAGTTTTGGAGAAAAATGTGTTCATTTCATGTATGCGCAAAATGTCTTTGAAATGGCTTTAAAATGGATTTGGAGCATGGAGACGATTATCTCGGGATTGCAAGATAACCAAACAAAACTTTTAGTGGATTTCTACTTATTTTATTAAATATCATCTCCACCAAACAGGACAAGCTTGCATCTGTTATAGTTTTGGAGAAAAATGTGTTCATTTCATGTATGCGCGAAATGCCTTAAAAATGACTTTAAAATGGATTTGGAGCATGGAGACGATTATCTCGGGATTGCAAGATAACCAAACAAAACTTTTAGTGGATTTCTACTTATTTTATTAAATATCATCTCCACCAAACAAGACAAGCTTGCATCTGTTATAGTTTTGGAGAAAAATGTGTTCATTTCATGTATGCGCGAAATGCCTTAAAAATGGCTTTAAAATGGATTTGGAGCATGGAGACGATTATCTCGGGATTGCAAGATAACCAAACAAAACTTTTAGTGGATTTCTACTTATTTTATTAAATATCATCTCCACCAAACAGGACAAGCTTGCATCTGTTATAGTTTTGGAGAAAAATGTGTTCATTTCATGTATGCGCGAAATGCCTTAAAAATGGCTTTAAAATGGATTTGGAGCATGGAGACGATTATCTCGGGATTGCAAGATAACCAAACAAAACTTTTAGTGGATTTCTTCTTATTTTATTAAATATCATCTCCACCAAACAGGACAAGCTTGCATGTGTTATAGTTTTGGAGAAAAATGTGTTCATTTCATGTATGCGCAAAATGCCTTTGAAATGGCTTTAAAATGGATTTGGAGCATGGAGACGATTATCTCAGGATGGCAATATAAACAAACGAAACTTTTAGTAGATTTCTACTTATTTTATTAAATATTATCTCCACCAAACAGGACAAGCTTGCATCTGTTATAGTTTTGGAGAAAAATGTGTTCATTTCATGTATGCGCGAAATGCCTTAAAAATGGCTTTAAAATGGATTTGGAGCATGGAGACGATTATCTCGGGATTGCAAGATAACCAAACAAAACTTTTAGTGGATTTCTACTTATTTTATTAAATATCATCTCCACTAAACAGGACAAGCTTGCATCTGTTATAGTTTTGGAGAAAAATGTGTTCATTTCATGTATGCGCGAAATGCCTTAAAAATGGCTTTAAAATGGATTTGGAGCATGGAGACGATTATCTCGGGATTGCAAGATAACCAAACAAAACTTTTAGTGGATTTCTACTTATTTTATTAAATATCATCTCCACCAAACAGGACAAGCTTGCATCTGTTATAGTTTTGGAGAAAAATGTGTTCATTTCATGTATGCGCGAAATGCCTTAAAAATGGCTTTAAAATGGATTTGGAGCATGGAGACTATTATCTCGGGATTGCAAGATAACCAAACAAAACTTTTAGTGGATTTCTACTTATTTTATTAAATATCATCTCCACCAAACAGGACAAGCTTGCATGTGTTATAGTTTTGGAGAAAAATGTGTTCATTTCATGTATGCGCAAAATGCCTTTGAAATGGCTTTAAAATGGATTTGGAGCATGGAGACGATTATCTCGGGATTGCAATATAACCAAACAAAACTTTTAGTGGATTTCTACTTATTTTATTAAATATCATCTCCACCAAACAGGACAAGCTTGCATCTGTTATAGTTTTGGAGAAAAATGTGTTCATTTCATGTATGCGCGAAATGCCTTAAAAATGGCTTTAAAATGGATTTGGAGCATGGAGACGATTATCTCGGGATTGCAAGATAACCAAACAAAACTTTTAGTGGATTTCTACTTATTTTATTAAATATCATCTCCACCAAACAGGACAAGCTTGCATCTGTTATAGTTTTGGAGAAAAATGTGTTCATTTCATGTATGCGCGAAATGCCTTAAAAATGGCTTTAAAATGGATTTGGAGCATGGAGACGATTATCTCGGGATTGCAAGATAACCAAACAAAACTTTTAGTGGATTTCTACTTATTTTATTAAATATCATCTCCACCAAACAGGACAAGCTTGCATCTGTTATAGTTTTGGAGAAAAATGTGTTCATTTCATGTATGCGCGAAATGCCTTAAAAATGGCTTTAAAATGGATTTGGAGCATGGAGACGATTATCTCGGGATTGCAATATAACCAAACAAAACTTTTAGTGGATTTCTACTTATTTTATTAAATATCATCTCCACCAAACAGGACAAGCTTGCATCTGTTATAGTTTTGGAGAAAAATGTGTTCATTTCATGTATGCGCGAAATGCCTTAAAAATGGCTTTAAAATGGATTTGGAGCATGGAGACGATTATCTCGGGATTGCAAGATAACCAAACAAAACTTTTAGTGGATTTCTACTTATTTTATTAAATATCATCTCCACCAAACAGGACAAGCTTGCATCTGTTATAGTTTTGGAGAAAAATGTGTTCATTTCATGTATGCGCGAAATGCCTTAAAAATGGCTTTAAAATGGATTTGGAGCATGGAGACGATTATCTCGGGATTGCAAGATAACCAAACAAAACTTTTAGTGGATTTCTACTTATTTTATTAAATATCATCTCCACCAAACAGGACAAGCTTGCATCTGTTATAGTTTTGGAGAAAAATGTGTTCATTTCATGTATGCGCGAAATGCCTTAAAAATGGCTTTAAAATGGATTTGGAGCATGGAGACGATTATCTCGGGATTGCAAGATAACCAAACAAAACTTTTAGTGGATTTCTACTTATTTTATTAAATATCATCTCCACCAAACAGGACAAGCTTGCATGTGTTATAGTTTTGGAGAAAAATGTGTTCATTTCATGTATGCGCAAAATGCCTTTGAAATGGCTTTAAAATGGATTTGGAGCATGGAGACGATTATCTCGGGATTGCAAGATAACCAAACAAAACTTTTAGTGGATTTCTACTTATTTTATTAAATATCATCTCCACCAAACAGGACAAGCTTGCATCTGTTATAGTTTTGGAGAAAAATGTGTTCATTTCATGTATGCGCGAAATGCCTTAAAAATGACTTTAAAATGGATTTGGAGCATGGAGACGATTATCTCGGGATTGCAAGATAACCAAACAAAACTTTTAGTGGATTTCTACTTATTTTATTAAATATCATCTCCACCAAACAGGACAAGCTTGCATCTGTTATAGTTTTGGAGAAAAATGTGTTCATTTCATGTATGCGCGAAATGCCTTAAAAATGGCTTTAAAATGGATTTGGAGCATGGAGACGATTATCTCGGGATTGCAAGATAACCAAACAAAACTTTTAGTGGATTTCTACTTATTTTATTAAATATCATCTCCACCAAACAGGACAAGCTTGCATCTGTTATAGTTTTGGAGAAAAATGTGTTCATTTCATGTATGCGCGAAATGCCTTAAAAATGGCTTTAAAATGGATTTGGAGCATGGAGACGATTATCTCGGGATTGCAAGATAACCAAACAAAACTTTTAGTGGATTTCTTCTTATTTTATTAAATATCATCTCCACCAAACAGGACAAGCTTGCATGTGTTATAGTTTTGGAGAAAAATGTTTTCATTTCATGTATGCGCAAAATGCCTTTGAAATGGCTTTAAAATGGATTTGGAGCATGGAGACGATTATCTCAGGATGGCAATATAAACAAACGAAACTTTTAGTAGATTTCTACTTATTTTATTAAATATTATCTCCACCAAACAGGACAAGCTTGCATCTGTTATAGTTTTGGAGAAAAATGTGTTCATTTCATGTATGCGCGAAATGCCTTAAAAATGGCTTTAAAATGGATTTGGAGCATGGAGACGATTATCTCGGGATTGCAAGATAACCAAACAAAACTTTTAGTGGATTTCTACTTATTTTATTAAATATCATCTCCACTAAACAGGACAAGCTTGCATCTGTTATAGTTTTGGAGAAAAATGTGTTCATTTCATGTATGCGCGAAATGCCTTAAAAATGGCTTTAAAATGGATTTGGAGCATGGAGACGATTATCTCGGGATTGCAAGATAACCAAACAAAACTTTTAGTGGATTTCTACTTATTTTATTAAATATCATCTCCACCAAACAGGACAAGCTTGCATCTGTTATAGTTTTGGAGAAAAATGTGTTCATTTCATGTATGCGCGAAATGCCTTAAAAATGGCTTTAAAATGGATTTGGAGCATGGAGACGATTATCTCGGGATTGCAAGATAACCAAACAAAACTTTTAGTGGATTTCTACTTATTTTATTAAATATCATCTCCACCAAACAGGACAAGCTTGCATCTGTTATAGTTTTGGAGAAAAATGTGTTCATTTCATGTATGCGCGAAATGCCTTAAAAATGGCTTTAAAATGGATTTGGAGCATGGAGACGATTATCTCGGGATTGCAAGATAACCAAACAAAACTTTTAGTGGATTTCTACTTATTTTATTAAATATCATCTCCACCAAACAGGACAAGCTTGCATCTGTTATAGTTTTAGAGAAAAATGTGTTCATTTCATGTATTCGCGAAATGCCTTAAAAATGGCTTTAAAATGGATTTGGAGCATGGAGACGATTATCTCGGGATTGCAATATAACCAAACAAAACTTTTAGTGGATTTCTACTTATTTTATTAAATATCATCTCCACCAAACAGGACAAGCTTGCATCTGTTATAGTTTTGGAGAAAAATGTGTTCATTTCATGTATGCGCGAAATGCCTTAAAAATGGCTTTAAAATGGATTTGGAGCATGGAGACGATTATCTCGGGATTGCAAGATAACCAAACAAAACTTTTAGTGGATTTCTACTTATTTTATTAAATATCATCTCCACCAAACAGGACAAGCTTGCATGTGTTATAGTTTTGGAGAAAAATGTGTTCATTTCATGTATGCGCAAAATGCCTTTGAAATGGCTTTAAAATGGATTTGGAGCATGGAGACGATTATCTCGGGATTGCAAGATAACCAAACAAAACTTTTAGTGGATTTCTACTTATTTTATTAAATATCATCTCCACCAAACAGGACAAGCTTGCATCTGTTATAGTTTTGGAGAAAAATGTGTTCATTTCATGTATGCGCGAAATGCCTTAAAAATGACTTTAAAATGGATTTGGAGCATGGAGACGATTATCTCGGGATTGCAAGATAACCAAACAAAACTTTTAGTGGATTTCTACTTATTTTATTAAATATCATCTCCACCAAACAGGACAAGCTTGCATCTGTTATAGTTTTGGAGAAAAATGTGTTCATTTCATGTATGCGCGAAATGCCTTAAAAATGGCTTTAAAATGGATTTGGAGCATGGAGACGATTATCTCGGGATTGCAAGATAACCAAACAAAACTTTTAGTGGATTTCTACTTATTTTATTAAATATCATCTCCACCAAACAGGACAAGCTTGCATCTGTTATAGTTTTGGAGAAAAATGTGTTCATTTCATGTATGCGCGAAATGCCTTAAAATGGCTTTAAAATGGATTTGGAGCATGGAGACGATTATCTCGGGATTGCAAGATAACCAAACAAAACTTTTAGTGGATTTCTACTTATTTTATTAAATATCATCTCCACCAAACAGGACAAGCTTGCATGTGTTATAGTTTTGGAGAAAAATGTGTTCATTTCATGTATGCGCAAAATGCCTTTGAAATGGCTTTAAAATGGATTTGGAGCATGGAGACGATTATCTCAGGATGGCAATATAAACAAACGAAACTTTTAGTAGATTTCTACTTATTTTATTAAATATTATCTCCACCAAACAGGACAAGCTTGCATCTGTTATAGTTTTGGAGAAAAATGTGTTCATTTCATGTATGCGCGAAATGCCTTAAAAATGGCTTTAAAATGGATTTGGAGCATGGAGACGATTATCTCGGGATTGCAAGATAACCAAACAAAACTTTTAGTGGATTTCTACTTATTTTATTAAATATCATCTCCACCAAACAGGACAAGCTTGCATGTGTTATAGTTTTGGAGAAAAATGTGTTCATTTCATGTATGCGCAAAATGCCTTTGAAATGGCTTTAAAATGGATTTGGAGCATGGAGACGATTATCTCGGGATTGCAAGATAACCAAACAAAACTTTTAGTGGATTTCTACTTATTTTATTAAATATCATCTCCATCAAACAGGACAAGCTTGCATCTGTTATAGTTTTGGAGAAAAATGTGTTCATTTCATGTATGCGCGAAATGCCTTAAAAATGGCTTTAAAATGGATTTGGAGCATGGAGACGATTATCTCGGGATTGCAAGATAACCAAACAAAACTTTTAGTGGATTTCTACTTATTTTATTAAATATCATCTCCACCAAACAGGACAAGCTTGCATCTGTTATAGTTTTGGAGAAAAATGTGTTCATTTCATGTATGCGCGAAATGCCTTAAAAATGGCTTTAAAATGGATTTGGAGCATGGAGACGATTATCTCGGGATTACAAGATAACCAAACAAAACTTTTAGTGGATTTCTACTTATTTTATTAAATATCATCTCCACCAAACAGGACAAGCTTGCATCTGTTATAGTTTTGGAGAAAAATGTGTTCATTTCATGTATGCGCGAAATGCCTTAAAAATGGCTTTAAAATGGATTTGGAGCATGGAGACGATTATCTCGGGATTGCAAGATAACCAAACAAAACTTTTAGTGGATTTCTACTTATTTTATTAAATATCATCTCCACCAAACAGGACAAGCTTGCATCTGTTATAGTTTTGGAGAAAAATGTGTTCATTTCATGTATGCGCGAAATGCCTTAAAAATGGCTTTAAAATGGATTTGGAGCATGGAGACGATTATCTCGGGATTGCAAGATAACCAAACAAAACTTTTAGTGGATTTCTACTTATTTTATTAAATATCATCTCCACCAAACAGGACAAGCTTGCATCTGTTATAGTTTTGGAGAAAAATGTGTTCATTTCATGTATGCGCGAAATGCCTTAAAAATGGCTTTAAAATGGATTTGGAGCATGGAGACGATTATCTCGGGATTGCAAGATAACCAAACAAAACTTTTAGTGGATTTCTACTTATTTTATTAAATATCATCTCCACCAAACAGGACAAGCTTGCATCTGTTATAGTTTTGGAGAAAAATGTGTTCATTTCATGTATGCGCGAAATGCCTTAAAAATGGCTTTAAAATGGATTTGGAGCATGGAGACGATTATCTCGGGATTGCAAGATAACCAAACAAAACTTTTAGTGGATTTCTACTTATTTTATTAAATATCATCTCCACCAAACAGGACAAGCTTGCATCTGTTATAGTTTTGGAGAAAAATGTGTTCATTTCATGTATGCGCGAAATGCCTTAAAAATGGCTTTAAAATGGATTTGGAGCATGGAGACGATTATCTCGGGATTGCAAGATAACCAAACAAAACTTTTAGTGGATTTCTACTTATTTTATTAAATATCATCTCCACCAAACAGGACAAGCTTGCATGTGTTATAGTTTTGGAGAAAAATGTGTTCATTTCATGTATGCGCAAAATGCCTTTGAAATGGCTTTAAAATGGATTTGGAGCATGGAGACGATTATCTCGGGATTGCAAGATAACCAAACAAAACTTTTAGTGGATTTCTACTTATTTTATTAAATATCATCTCCACCAAACAGGACAAGCTTGCATCTGTTATAGTTTTGGAGAAAAATGTGTTCATTTCATGTATGCGCGAAATGCCTTAAAAATGACTTTAAAATGGATTTGGAGCATGGAGACGATTATCTCGGGATTGCAAGATAACCAAACAAAACTTTTAGTGGATTTCTACTTATTTTATTAAATATCATCTCCACCAAACAGGACAAGCTTGCATCTGTTATAGTTTTGGAGAAAAATGTGTTCATTTCATGTATGCGCGAAATGCCTTAAAAATGGCTTTAAAATGGATTTGGAGCATGGAGACGATTATCTCGGGATTGCAAGATAACCAAACAAAACTTTTAGTGGATTTCTACTTATTTTATTAAATATCATCTCCACCAAACAGGACAAGCTTGCATCTGTTATAGTTTTGGAGAAAAATGTGTTCATTTCATGTATGCGCGAAATGCCTTAAAAATGGCTTTAAAATGGATTTGGAGCATGGAGACGATTATCTCGGGATTGCAAGATAACCAAACAAAACTTTTAGTGGATTTCTTCTTATTTTATTAAATATCATCTCCACCAAACAGGACAAGCTTGCATGTGTTATAGTTTTGGAGAAAAATGTTTTCATTTCATGTATGCGCAAAATGCCTTTGAAATGGCTTTAAAATGGATTTGGAGCATGGAGACGATTATCTCAGGATGGCAATATAAACAAACGAAACTTTTAGTAGATTTCTACTTATTTTATTAAATATTATCTCCACCAAACAGGACAAGCTTGCATCTGTTATAGTTTTGGAGAAAAATGTGTTCATTTCATGTATGCGCGAAATGCCTTAAAAATGGCTTTAAAATGGATTTGGAGCATGGAGACGATTATCTCGGGATTGCAAGATAACCAAACAAAACTTTTAGTGGATTTCTACTTATTTTATTAAATATCATCTCCACTAAACAGGACAAGCTTGCATCTGTTATAGTTTTGGAGAAAAATGTGTTCATTTCATGTATGCGCGAAATGCCTTAAAAATGGCTTTAAAATGGATTTGGAGCATGGAGACGATTATCTCGGGATTGCAAGATAACCAAACAAAACTTTTAGTGGATTTCTACTTATTTTATTAAATATCATCTCCACCAAACAGGACAAGCTTGCATCTGTTATAGTTTTGGAGAAAAATGTGTTCATTTCATGTATGCGCGAAATGCCTTAAAAATGGCTTTAAAATGGATTTGGAGCATGGAGACGATTATCTCGGGATTGCAAGATAACCAAACAAAACTTTTAGTGGATTTCTACTTATTTTATTAAATATCATCTCCACCAAACAGGACAAGCTTGCATCTGTTATAGTTTTGGAGAAAAATGTGTTCATTTCATGTATGCGCGAAATGCCTTAAAAATGGCTTTAAAATGGATTTGGAGCATGGAGACGATTATCTCGGGATTGCAAGATAACCAAACAAAACTTTTAGTGGATTTCTACTTATTTTATTAAATATCATCTCCACCAAACAGGACAAGCTTGCATCTGTTATAGTTTTAGAGAAAAATGTGTTCATTTCATGTATTCGCGAAATGCCTTAAAAATGGCTTTAAAATGGATTTGGAGCATGGAGACGATTATCTCGGGATTGCAATATAACCAAACAAAACTTTTAGTGGATTTCTACTTATTTTATTAAATATCATCTCCACCAAACAGGACAAGCTTGCATCTGTTATAGTTTTGGAGAAAAATGTGTTCATTTCATGTATGCGCGAAATGCCTTAAAAATGGCTTTAAAATGGATTTGGAGCATGGAGACGATTATCTCGGGATTGCAAGATAACCAAACAAAACTTTTAGTGGATTTCTACTTATTTTATTAAATATCATCTCCACCAAACAGGACAAGCTTGCATGTGTTATAGTTTTGGAGAAAAATGTGTTCATTTCATGTATGCGCAAAATGCCTTTGAAATGGCTTTAAAATGGATTTGGAGCATGGAGACGATTATCTCGGGATTGCAAGATAACCAAACAAAACTTTTAGTGGATTTCTACTTATTTTATTAAATATCATCTCCACCAAACAGGACAAGCTTGCATCTGTTATAGTTTTGGAGAAAAATGTGTTCATTTCATGTATGCGCGAAATGCCTTAAAAATGACTTTAAAATGGATTTGGAGCATGGAGACGATTATCTCGGGATTGCAAGATAACCAAACAAAACTTTTAGTGGATTTCTACTTATTTTATTAAATATCATCTCCACCAAACAGGACAAGCTTGCATCTGTTATAGTTTTGGAGAAAAATGTGTTCATTTCATGTATGCGCGAAATGCCTTAAAATGGCTTTAAAATGGATTTGGAGCATGGAGACGATTATCTCGGGATTGCAAGATAACCAAACAAAACTTTTAGTGGATTTCTACTTATTTTATTAAATATCATCTCCACCAAACAGGACAAGCTTGCATCTGTTATAGTTTTGGAGAAAAATGTGTTCATTTCATGTATGCGCGAAATGCCTTAAAATGGCTTTAAAATGGATTTGGAGCATGGAGACGATTATCTCGGGATTGCAAGATAACCAAACAAAACTTTTAGTGGATTTCTACTTATTTTATTAAATATCATCTCCACCAAACAGGACAAGCTTGCATGTGTTATAGTTTTGGAGAAAAATGTGTTCATTTCATGTATGCGCAAAATGCCTTTGAAATGGCTTTAAAATGGATTTGGAGCATGGAGACGATTATCTCAGGATGGCAATATAAACAAACGAAACTTTTAGTAGATTTCTACTTATTTTATTAAATATTATCTCCACCAAACAGGACAAGCTTGCATCTGTTATAGTTTTGGAGAAAAATGTGTTCATTTCATGTATGCGCGAAATGCCTTAAAAATGGCTTTAAAATGGATTTGGAGCATGGAGACGATTATCTCGGGATTGCAAGATAACCAAACAAAACTTTTAGTGGATTTCTACTTATTTTATTAAATATCATCTCCACCAAACAGGACAAGCTTGCATGTGTTATAGTTTTGGAGAAAAATGTGTTCATTTCATGTATGCGCAAAATGCCTTTGAAATGGCTTTAAAATGGATTTGGAGCATGGAGACGATTATCTCGGGATTGCAAGATAACCAAACAAAACTTTTAGTGGATTTCTACTTATTTTATTAAATATCATCTCCACCAAACAGGACAAGCTTGCATCTGTTATAGTTTTGGAGAAAAATGTGTTCATTTCATGTATGCGCGAAATGCCTTAAAAATGGCTTTAAAATGGATTTGGAGCATGGAGACGATTATCTCGGGATTGCAAGATAACCAAACAAAACTTTTAGTGGATTTCTACTTATTTTATTAAATATCATCTCCACCAAACAGGACAAGCTTGCATCTGTTATAGTTTTGGAGAAAAATGTGTTCATTTCATGTATGCGCGAAATGCCTTAAAAATGGCTTTAAAATGGATTTGGAGCATGGAGACGATTATCTCGGGATTGCAAGATAACCAAACAAAACTTTTAGTGGATTTCTACTTATTTTATTAAATATCATCTCCACCAAACAGGACAAGCTTGCATCTGTTATAGTTTGGAGAAAAATGTGTTCATTTCATGTATGCGCGAAATGCCTTAAAAATGGCTTTAAAATGGATTTGGAGCATGGAGACGATTATCTCGGGATTGCAAGATAACCAAACAAAACTTTTAGTGGATTTCTACTTATTTTATTAAATATCATCTCCACCAAACAGGACAAGCTTGCATGTGTTATAGTTTTGGAGAAAAATGTGTTCATTTCATGTATGCGCAAAATGCCTTTGAAATGGCTTTAAAATGGATTTGGAGCATGGAGACGATTATCTCAGGATGGCAATATAAACAAACGAAACTTTTAGTAGATTTCTACTTATTTTATTAAATATTATCTCCACCAAACAGGACAAGCTTGCATCTGTTATAGTTTTGGAGAAAAATGTGTTCATTTCATGTATGCGCGAAATGCCTTCAAAATGGCTTTAAAATGGATTTGGAGCATGGAGACGATTATCTCGGGATTGCAAGATAACCAAACAAAACTTTTAGTGGATTTCTACTTATTTTATTAAATATCATCTCCACCAAACAGGACAAGCTTGCATCTGTTATAGTTTTGGAGAAAAATGTGTTCATTTCATGTATGCGCGAAATGCCTTAAAAATGGCTTTAAAATGGATTTGGAGCATGGAGACGATTATCTCGGGATTGCAAGATAACCAAACAAAACTTTTAGTGGATTTCTACTTATTTTATTAAATATCATCTCCACCAAACAGGACAAGCTTGCATGTGTTATAGTTTTGGAGAAAAATGTGTTCATTTCATGTATGCGCAAAATGCCTTTGAAATGGCTTTAAAATGGATTTGGAGCATGGAGACGATTATCTCAGGATGGCAATATAAACAAACGAAACTTTTAGTAGATTTCTACCTATTTTATTAAATATTATCTCCACCAAACAGGACAAGCTTGCATCTGTTATAGTTTTGGAGAAAAATGTGTTCATTTCATGTATGCGCGAAATGCCTTAAAAATGGCTTTAAAATGGATTTGGAGCATGGAGACGATTATCTCGGGATTGCAAGATAACCAAACAAAACTTTTAGTGGATTTCTACTCATTTTACTAAATATCATCTCCACCAAACAGGACAAGCTTGCATCTGTTATAGTTTTGGAGAAAAATGTGTTCATTTCATGTATGCGCGAAATGCCTTAAAAATGGCTTTAAAATAGATTTGGAGCATGGAGACGATTATCTCGGGATTGCAAGATAACCAAACAAAACTTTTAGTGGATTTCTACTTATTTTATTAAATATCATCTCCACCAAACAGGACAAGCTTGCATGTGTTATAGTTTTGGAGAAAAATGTGTTCATTTCATGTATGCGCAAAATGCCTTTGAAATGGCTTTAAAATGGATTTGGAGCATGGAGACGATTATCTCAGGATGGCAATATAAACAAACGAAACTTTTAGTAGATTTCTACTTATTTTATTAAATATTATCTCCACCAAACAGGACAAGCTTGCATCTGTTATAGTTTTGGAGAAAAATGTGTTCATTTCATGTATGCGCGAAATGCCTTAAAAATGGCTTTAAAATGGATTTGGAGCATGGAGACGATTATCTCGGGATTGCAAGATAACCAAACAAAACTTTTAGTGGATTTCTACTTATTTTATTAAATATCATCTCCACCAAACAGGACAAGCTTGCATCTGTTATAGTTTTAGAGAAAAATGTGTTCATTTCATGTATTCGCGAAATGCCTTAAAAATGGCTTTAAAATGGATTTGGAGCATGGAGACGATTATCTCGGGATTGCAATATAACCAAACAAAACTTTTAGTGGATTTCTACTTATTTTATTAAATATCATCTCCACCAAACAGGACAAGCTTGCATCTGTTATAGTTTTGGAGAAAAATGTGTTCATTTCATGTATGCGCGAAATGCCTTAAAAATGGCTTTAAAATGGATTTGGAGCATGGAGACGATTATCTCGGGATTGCAAGATAACCAAACAAAACTTTTAGTGGATTTCTACTTATTTTATTAAATATCATCTCCACCAAACAGGACAAGCTTGCATGTGTTATAGTTTTGGAGAAAAATGTGTTCATTTCATGTATGCGCAAAATGCCTTTGAAATGGCTTTAAAATGGATTTGGAGCATGGAGACGATTATCTCGGGATTGCAAGATAACCAAACAAAACTTTTAGTGGATTTCTACTTATTTTATTAAATATCATCTCCACCAAACAGGACAAGCTTGCATCTGTTATAGTTTTGGAGAAAAATGTGTTCATTTCATGTATGCGCGAAATGCCTTAAAAATGACTTTAAAATGGATTTGGAGCATGGAGACGATTATCTCGGGATTGCAAGATAACCAAACAAAACTTTTAGTGGATTTCTACTTATTTTATTAAATATCATCTCCACCAAACAGGACAAGCTTGCATCTGTTATAGTTTTGGAGAAAAATGTGTTCATTTCATGTATGCGCGAAATGCCTTAAAAATGGCTTTAAAATGGATTTGGAGCATGGAGACGATTATCTCGGGATTGCAAGATAACCAAACAAAACTTTTAGTGGATTTCTACTTATTTTATTAAATATCATCTCCACCAAACAGGACAAGCTTGCATCTGTTATAGTTTTGGAGAAAAATGTGTTCATTTCATGTATGCGCGAAATGCCTTAAAATGGCTTTAAAATGGATTTGGAGCATGGAGACGATTATCTCGGGATTGCAAGATAACCAAACAAAACTTTTAGTGGCTTTCTACTTATTTTATTAAATATCATCTCCACCAAACAGGACAAGCTTGCATGTGTTATAGTTTTGGAGAAAAATGTGTTCATTTCATGTATGCGCAAAATGCCTTTGAAATGGCTTTAAAATGGATTTGGAGCATGGAGACGATTATCTCAGGATTGCAAGATAACCAAACAAAACTTTTAGTGGATTTCTACTTATTTTATTAAATATCATCTCCACCAAACAGGACAAGCTTGCATCTGTTATAGTTTTGGAGAAAAATGTGTTCATTTCATGTATGCGCGAAATGCCTTAAAAATGGCTTTAAAATGGATTTGGAGCATGGAGACGATTATCTCGGGATTGCAAGATAACCAAACAAAACTTTTAGTGGATTTCTACTTATTTTATTAAATATCATCTCCACCAAACAGGACAAGCTTGCATCTGTTATAGTTTTGGAGAAAAATGTGTTCATTTCATGTATGCGCGAAATGCCTTAAAAATGGCTTTAAAATGGATTTGGAGCATGGAGACGATTATCTCGGGATTGCAAGATAACCAAACAAAACTTTTAGTGGATTTCTACTTATTTTATTAAATATCATCTCCACCAAACAGGACAAGCTTGCATCTGTTATAGTTTTGGAGAAAAATGTGTTCATTTCATGTATGCGCGAAATGCCTTAAAAATGGCTTTAAAATGGATTTGGAGCATGGAGACGATTATCTCGGGATTGCAAGATAACCAAACAAAACTTTTAGTGGATTTCTACTTATTTTATTAAATATCATCTCCACCAAACAGGACAAGCTTGCATGTGTTATAGTTTTGGAGAAAAATGTGTCCATTTCATGTATGCGCAAAATGCCTTTGAAATGGCTTTAAAATGGATTTGGAGCATGGAGACGATTATCTCAGGATGGCAATATAAACAAACGAAACTTTTAGTAGATTTCTACTTATTTTATTAAATATTATCTCCACCAAACAGGACAAACTTGCATCTGTTATAGTTTTGGAGAAAAATGTGTTCATTTCATGTATGCACGAAATGCCTTAAAAATGGCTTTAAAATGGATTTGGAGCATGGAGACGATTATCTCGGGATTGCAAGATAACCAAACAAAACTTTTAGTGGATTTCTACTTATTTTATTAAATATCATCTCCACCAAACAGGACAAGCTTGCATCTGTTATAGTTTTGGAGAAAAATGTGTTCATTTCATGTATGCGCGAAATGCCTTAAAAATGGCTTTAAAATGGATTTGGAGCATGGAGACGATTATCTCGGGATTGCAAGATAACCAAACAAAACTTTTAGTGGATTTCTACTTATTTTATTAAATATCATCTCCACCAAACAGGACAAGCTTGCATCTGTTATAGTTTTGGAGAAAAATGTGTTCATTTCATGTATGCGCGAAATGCCTTAAAAATGGCTTTAAAATGGATTTGGAGCATGGAGACGATTATCTCGGGATTGCAAGATAACCAAACAAAACTTTTAGTGGATTTCTACTTATTTTATTAAATATCATCTCCACCAAACAGGACAAGCTTGCATCTGTTATAGTTTTGGAGAAAAATGTGTTCATTTCATGTATGCGCGAAATGCCTTAAAAATGGCTTTAAAATGGATTTGGAGCATGGAGACGATTATCTCGGGATTGCAAGATAACCAAACAAAACTTTTAGTGGATTTCTACTTATTTTATTAAATATCATCTCCACCAAACAGGACAAGCTTGCATGTGTTATAGTTTTGGAGAAAAATGTGTTCATTTCATGTATGCGCAAAATGCCTTTGAAATGGCTTTAAAATGGATTTGGAGCATGGAGACGATTATCTCAGGATGGCAATATAAACAAACGAAACTTTTAGTAGATTTCTACTTATTTTATTAAATATTATCTCCACCAAACAGGACAAGCTTGCATCTGTTATAGTTTTGGAGAAAAATGTGTTCATTTCATGTATGCGCGAAATGCCTTCAAAATGGCTTTAAAATGGATTTGGAGCATGGAGACGATTATCTCGGGATTGCAAGATAACCAAACAAAACTTTTAGTGGATTTCTACTTATTTTATTAAATATCATCTCCACCAAACAGGACAAGCTTGCATCTGTTATAGTTTTGGAGAAAAATGTGTTCATTTCATGTATGCGCGAAATGCCTTAAAAATGGCTTTAAAATGGATTTGGAGCATGGAGACGATTATCTCGGGATTGCAAGATAACCAAACAAAACTTTTAGTGGATTTCTACTTATTTTATTAAATATCATCTCCACCAAACAGGACAAGCTTGCATGTGTTATAGTTTTGGAGAAAAATGTGTTCATTTCATGTATGCGCAAAATGCCTTTGAAATGGCTTTAAAATGGATTTGGAGCATGGAGACGATTATCTCAGGATGGCAATATAAACAAACGAAACTTTTAGTAGATTTCTACTTATTTTATTAAATATTATCTCCACCAAACAGGACAAGCTTGCATCTGTTATAGTTTTGGAGAAAAATGTGTTCATTTCATGTATGCGCGAAATGCCTTAAAAATGGCTTTAAAATGGATTTGGAGCATGGAGACGATTATCTCGGGATTGCAAGATAACCAAACAAAACTTTTAGTGGATTTCTACTTATTTTATTAAATATCATCTCCACCAAACAGGACAAGCTTGCATGTGTTATAGTTTTGGAGAAAAATGTGTTCATTTCATGTATGCGCAAAATGCCTTTGAAATGGCTTTAAAATGGATTTGGAGCATGGAGACGATTATCTCAGGATGGCAATATAAACAAACGAAACTTTTAGTAGATTTCTACTTATTTTATTAAATATTATCTCCACCAAACAGGACAAGCTTGCATCTGTTATAGTTTTGGAGAAAAATGTGTTCATTTCATGTATGCGCGAAATGCCTTAAAAATGGCTTTAAAATGGATTTGGAGCATGGAGACGATTATCTCGGGATTGCAAGATAACCAAACAAAACTTTTAGTGGATTTCTACTTATTTTATTAAATATCATCTCCACCAAACAGGACAAGCTTGCATGTGTTATAGTTTTGGAGAAAAATGTGTTCATTTCATGTATGCGCAAAATGCCTTTGAAATGGCTTTAAAATGGATTTGGAGCATGGAGACGATTATCTCAGGATGGCAATATAAACAAACGAAACTTTTAGTAGATTTCTACTTATTTTATTAAATATTATCTCCACCAAACAGGACAAGCTTGCATCTGTTATAGTTTTGGAGAAAAATGTGTTCATTTCATGTATGCGCGAAATGCCTTAAAAATGGCTTTAAAATGGATTTGGAGCATGGAGACGATTATCTCGGGATTGCAAGATAACCAAACAAAACTTTTAGTGGATTTCTACTTATTTTATTAAATATCATCTCCACCAAACAGGACAAGCTTGCATCTGTTATAGTTTTAGAGAAAAATGTGTTCATTTCATGTATTCGCGAAATGCCTTAAAAATGGCTTTAAAATGGATTTGGAGCATGGAGACGATTATCTCGGGATTGCAATATAACCAAACAAAACTTTTAGTGGATTTCTACTTATTTTATTAAATATCATCTCCACCAAACAGGACAAGCTTGCATCTGTTATAGTTTTGGAGAAAAATGTGTTCATTTCATGTATGCGCGAAATGCCTTAAAAATGGCTTTAAAATGGATTTGGAGCATGGAGACGATTATCTCGGGATTGCAAGATAACCAAACAAAACTTTTAGTGGATTTCTACTTATTTTATTAAATATCATCTCCACCAAACAGGACAAGCTTGCATGTGTTATAGTTTTGGAGAAAAATGTGTTCATTTCATGTATGCGCAAAATGCCTTTGAAATGGCTTTAAAATGGATTTGGAGCATGGAGACGATTATCTCGGGATTGCAAGATAACCAAACAAAACTTTTAGTGGATTTCTACTTATTTTATTAAATATCATCTCCACCAAACAGGACAAGCTTGCATCTGTTATAGTTTTGGAGAAAAATGTGTTCATTTCATGTATGCGCGAAATGCCTTAAAAATGACTTTAAAATGGATTTGGAGCATGGAGACGATTATCTCGGGATTGCAAGATAACCAAACAAAACTTTTAGTGGATTTCTACTTATTTTATTAAATATCATCTCCACCAAACAGGACAAGCTTGCATCTGTTATAGTTTTGGAGAAAAATGTGTTCATTTCATGTATGCGCGAAATGCCTTAAAAATGGCTTTAAAATGGATTTGGAGCATGGAGACGATTATCTCGGGATTGCAAGATAACCAAACAAAACTTTTAGTGGATTTCTACTTATTTTATTAAATATCATCTCCACCAAACAGGACAAGCTTGCATCTGTTATAGTTTTGGAGAAAAATGTGTTCATTTCATGTATGCGCGAAATGCCTTAAAATGGCTTTAAAATGGATTTGGAGCATGGAGACGATTATCTCGGGATTGCAAGATAACCAAACAAAACTTTTAGTGGCTTTCTACTTATTTTATTAAATATCATCTCCACCAAACAGGACAAGCTTGCATGTGTTATAGTTTTGGAGAAAAATGTGTTCATTTCATGTATGCGCAAAATGCCTTTGAAATGGCTTTAAAATGGATTTGGAGCATGGAGACGATTATCTCAGGATTGCAAGATAACCAAACAAAACTTTTAGTGGATTTCTACTTATTTTATTAAATATCATCTCCACCAAACAGGACAAGCTTGCATCTGTTATAGTTTTGGAGAAAAATGTGTTCATTTCATGTATGCGCGAAATGCCTTAAAAATGGCTTTAAAATGGATTTGGAGCATGGAGACGATTATCTCGGGATTGCAAGATAACCAAACAAAACTTTTAGTGGATTTCTACTTATTTTATTAAATATCATCTCCACCAAACAGGACAAGCTTGCATCTGTTATAGTTTTGGAGAAAAATGTGTTCATTTCATGTATGCGCGAAATGCCTTAAAAATGGCTTTAAAATGGATTTGGAGCATGGAGACGATTATCTCGGGATTGCAAGATAACCAAACAAAACTTTTAGTGGATTTCTACTTATTTTATTAAATATCATCTCCACCAAACAGGACAAGCTTGCATGTGTTATAGTTTTGGAGAAAAATGTGTCCATTTCATGTATGCGCAAAATGCCTTTGAAATGGCTTTAAAATGGATTTGGAGCATGGAGACGATTATCTCAGGATGGCAATATAAACAAACGAAACTTTTAGTAGATTTCTACTTATTTTATTAAATATTATCTCCACCAAACAGGACAAACTTGCATCTGTTATAGTTTTGGAGAAAAATGTGTTCATTTCATGTATGCACGAAATGCCTTAAAAATGGCTTTAAAATGGATTTGGAGCATGGAGACGATTATCTCGGGATTGCAAGATAACCAAACAAAACTTTTAGTGGATTTCTACTTATTTTATTAAATATCATCTCCACCAAACAGGACAAGCTTGCATCTGTTATAGTTTTGGAGAAAAATGTGTTCATTTCATGTATGCGCGAAATGCCTTAAAAATGGCTTTAAAATGGATTTGGAGCATGGAGACGATTATCTCGGGATTGCAAGATAACCAAACAAAACTTTTAGTGGATTTCTACTTATTTTATTAAATATCATCTCCACCAAACAGGACAAGCTTGCATGTGTTATAGTTTTGGAGAAAAATGTGTCCATTTCATGTATGCGCAAAATGCCTTTGAAATGGCTTTAAAATGGATTTGGAGCATGGAGACGATTATCTCAGGATGGCAATATAAACAAACGAAACTTTTAGTAGATTTCTACTTATTTTATTAAATATTATCTCCACCAAACAGGACAAACTTGCATCTGTTATAGTTTTGGAGAAAAATGTGTTCATTTCATGTATGCACGAAATGCCTTAAAAATGGCTTTAAAATGGATTTGGAGCATGGAGACGATTATCTCGGGATTGCAAGATAACCAAACAAAACTTTTAGTGGATTTCTACTTATTTTATTAAATATCATCTCCACCAAACAGGACAAGCTGGCATCTGTTATAGTTTTGGAGAAAAATGTGTTCATTTCATGTATGCGCGAAATGCCTTAAAAATGGCTTTAAAATGGATTTGGAGCATGGAGACGATTATCTCGGGATTGCAAGATAACCAAACAAAACTTTTAGTGGATTTCTACTTATTTTATTAAATATCATCTCCACCAAACAGGACAAGCTTGCATGTGTTATAGTTTTGGAGAAAAATGTGTTCATTTCATGTATGCGCAAAATGCCTTTGAAATGGCTTTAAAATGGATTTGGAGCATGGAGACGATTATCTCAGGATGGCAATATAAACAAACGAAACTTTTAGTAGATTTCTACTTATTTTATTAAATATTATCTCCACCAAACAGGACAAGCTTGCATCTGTTATAGTTTTGGAGAAAAATGTGTTCATTTCATGTATGCGCGAAATGCCTTAAAAATGGCTTTAAAATGGATTTGGAGCATGGAGACGATTATCTCGGGATTGCAAGATAACCAAACAAAACTTTTAGTGGATTTCTACTTATTTTATTAAATATCATCTCCACCAAACAGGACAAGCTTGCATCTGTTATAGTTTTGGAGAAAAATGTGTTCATTTCATGTATGCGCGAAATGCCTTAAAAATGGCTTTAAAATGGATTTGGAGCATGGAGACGATTATCTCGGGATTGCAAGATAACCAAACAAAACTTTTAGTGGATTTCTACTTATTTTATTAAATATCATCTCCACCAAACAGGACAAGCTTGCATGTGTTATAGTTTTGGAGAAAAATGTGTTCATTTCATGTATGCGCAAAATGCCTTTGAAATGGCTTTAAAATGGATTTGGAGCATGGAGACGATTATCTCAGGATGGCAATATAAACAAACGAAACTTTTAGTAGATTTCTACTTATTTTATTAAATATTATCTCCACCAAACAGGACAAGCTTGCATCTGTTATAGTTTTGGAGAAAAATGTGTTCATTTCATGTATGCGCGAAATGCCTTAAAAATGGCTTTAAAATGGATTTGGAGCATGGAGACGATTATCTCGGGATTGCAAGATAACCAAACAAAACTTTTAGTGGATTTCTACTTATTTTATTAAATATCATCTCCACCAAACAGGACAAGCTTGCATCTGTTATAGTTTTGGAGAAAAATGTGTTCATTTCATGTATGCGCGAAATGCCTTAAAAATGGCTTTAAAATGGATTTGGAGCATGGAGACGATTATCTCGGGATTGCAAGATAACCAAACAAAACTTTTAGTGGATTTCTACTTATTTTATTAAATATCATCTCCACCAAACAGGACAAGCTTGCATGTGTTATAGTTTTGGAGAAAAATGTGTTCATTTCATGTATGCGCAAAATGCCTTTGAAATGGCTTTAAAATGGATTTGGAGCATGGAGACGATTATCTCAGGATGGCAATATGAACAAACGAAACTTTTAGTAGATTTCTACTTATTTTATTAAATATTATCTCCACCAAACAGGACAAGCTTGCATCTGTTATAGTTTTGGAGAAAAATGTGTTCATTTCATGTATGCGCGAAATGCCTTAAAAATGGCTTTAAAATGGATTTGGAGCATGGAGACGATTATCACGGGATTGCAAGATAACCAAACAAAACTTTTAGTGGATTTCTACTTATTTTATTAAATATCATCTCCACCAAACAGGACAAGCTTGCATCTGTTATAGTTTTGGAGAAAAATGTGTTCATTTCATGTATGCGCGAAATGCCTTAAAAATGGCTTTAAAATGGATTTGGAGCATGGAGACGATTATCTCGGGATTGCAAGATAACCAAACAAAATTTTTAGTGGATTTCTACTTATTTTATTAAATATCATCTCCACCAAACAGGACAAGCTTGCATCTGTTATAGTTTTGGAGAAAAATGTGTTCATTTCATGTATGCGCGAAATGCCTTAAAAATGGCTTTAAAATGGATTTGGAGCATGGAGACGATTATCTCGGGATTGCAAGATAACCAAACAAAACTTTTAGTGGATTTCTACTTATTTTATTAAATATCATCTCCACCAAACAGGACAAGCTTGCATCTGTTATAGTTTTGGAGAAAATTGTGTTCATTTCATGTATGCGCGAAATGCCTTAAAAATGGCTTTAAAATGGATTTGGAGCATGGAGACGATTATCTCGGGATTGCAAGATAACCAAACAAAACTTTTAGTGGATTTCTACTTACTTTATTAAATATCATCTCCACCAAACAGGACAAGCTTGCATCTGTTATAGTTTTGGAGAAAAATGTGTTCATTTCATGTATGCGCGAAATGCCTTAAAAATGGCTTTAAAATGGATTTGGAGCATGGAGACGATTATCTCGGGATTGCAAGATAACAAAACAAAACTTTTAGTGGATTTCTACTTATTTTATTAAATATCATCTCCACCAAACAGGACAAGCTTGCATCTGTTATAGTTTTGGAGAAAAATGTGTTCATTTCATGTATGCGCGAAATGCCTTAAAAATGGCTTTAAAATGGATTTGGAGCATGGAGACGATTATCTCGGGATTGCAAGATAACCAAACAAAACTTTTAGTGGATTTCTACTTATTTTATTAAATATCATCTCCACCAAACAGGACAAGCTTGCATCTGTTATAGTTTTGGAGAAAAATGTGTTCATTTCATGTATGCGCGAAATGCCTTAAAAATGGCTTTAAAATGGATTTGGAGCATGGAGACGATTATCTCGGGATTGCAAGATAACCAAACAAAACTTTTAGTTGATTTCTACTTATTTTATTAAATATCATCTCCACCAAACAGGACAAGCTTGCATGTGTTATAGTTTTGGAGAAAAATGTGTTCATTTCATGTATGCGCAAAATGCCTTTGAAATGGCTTTAAAATGGATTTGGAGCATGGAGACGATTATCTCAGGATGGCAATATAAACAAACGAAACTTTTAGTAGATTTCTACTTATTTTATTAAATATTATCTCCACCAAACAGGACAAGCTTGCATCTGTTATAGTTTTGGAGAAAAATGTGTTCATTTCATGTATGCGCGAAATGCCTTAAAAATGGCTTTAAAATGGATTTGGAGCATGGAGACGATTATTTTGGGATTGCAAGATAACCAAACAAAACTTTTAGTGGATTTCTACTTATTTTATTAAATATCATCTCCACCAAACAGGACAAGCTTGCATCTGTTATAGTTTTGGAGAAAAATGTGTTCATTTCATGTATGCACGAAATGCCTTAAAAATGGCTTTAAAATGGATTTGGAGCATGGAGACGATTATCTCGGGATTGCAAGATAACCAAACAAAACTTTTAGTGGATTTCTACTTATTTTATTAAATATCATCTCCACCAAACAGGACAAGCTTGCATCTGTTATAGTTTCGGAGAAAAATGTGTTCATTTCATGTATGCGCGAAATGCCTTAAAAATGGCTTTAAAATGGATTTGGAGCATGGAGACGATTATCTCGGGATTGCAAGATAACCAAACAAAACTTTTAGTGGATTTCTACTTATTTTATTAAATATCATCTCCACCAAACAGGACAAGCTTGCATGTGTTATAGTTTTGGAGAAAAATGTGTTCATTTCATGTATGCGCAAAATGCCTTTGAAATGGCTTTAAAATGGATTTGGAGCATGGAGACGATTATCTCAGGATGGCAATATAAACAAACGAAACTTTTAGTAGATTTCTACTTATTTTATTAAATATTATCTCCACCAAACAGGACAAGCTTGCATCTGTTATAGTTTTGGAGAAAAATGTGTTCATTTCATGTATGCGCGAAATGCCTTAAAAATGGCTTTAAAATGGATTTGGAGCATGGAGACGATTATCTCGGGATTGCAAGATAACCAAACAAAACTTTTAGTGGATTTCTACTTATTTTATTAAATATCATCTCCACCAAACAGGACAAGCTTGCATCTGTTATAGTTTTGGAGAAAAATGTGTTCATTTCATGTATGCGCGAAATGCCTTAAAAATGGCTTTAAAATGGATTTGGAGCATGGAGACGATTATCTCGGGATTGCAAGATAACCAAACAAAACTTTTAGTGAATTTCTACTTATTTTATTAAATATCATCTCCACCAAACAGGACAAGCTTGCATGTGTTATAGTTTTGGAGAAAAATGTGTTCATTTCATGTATGCGCGAAATGCCTTAAAAATGGCTTTAAAATGGATTTGGAGCATGGAGACGATTATCTCGGGATTGCAAGATAACCAAACAAAACTTTTAGTGGATTTCTACTTATTTTATTAAATATCATCTCCACCAAACAGGACAAGCTTGCATGTGTTATAGTTTTGGAGAAAAATGTGTCCATTTCATGTATGCGCAAAATGCCTTTGAAATGGCTTTAAAATGGATTTGGAGCATGGAGACGATTATCTCAGGATGGCAATATAAACAAACGAAACTTTTAGTAGATTTCTACTTATTTTATTAAATATTATCTCCACCAAACAGGACAAACTTGCATCTGTTATAGTTTTGGAGAAAAATGTGTTCATTTCATGTATGCACGAAATGCCTTAAAAATGGCTTTAAAATGGATTTGGAGCATGGAGACGATTATCTCGGGATTGCAAGATAACCAAACAAAACTTTTAGTGGATTTCTACTTATTTTATTAAATATCATCTCCACCAAACAGGACAAGCTTGCATCTGTTATAGTTTTGGAGAAAAATGTGTTCATTTCATGTATGCGCGAAATGCCTTAAAAATGGCTTTAAAATGGATTTGGAGCATGGAGACGATTATCTCGGGATTGCAAGATAACCAAACAAAACTTTTAGTGGATTTCTACTTATTTTATTAAATATCATCTCCACCAAACAGGACAAGCTTGCATGTGTTATAGTTTTGGAGAAAAATGTGTTCATTTCATGTATGCGCAAAATGCCTTTGAAATGGCTTTAAAATGGATTTGGAGCATGGAGACGATTATCTCAGGATGGCAATATAAACAAACGAAACTTTTAGTAGATTTCTACTTATTTTATTAAATATTATCTCCACCAAACAGGACAAGCTTGCATCTGTTATAGTTTTGGAGAAAAATGTGTTCATTTCATGTATGCGCGAAATGCCTTAAAAATGGCTTTAAAATGGATTTGGAGCATGGAGACGATTATCTCGGGATTGCAAGATAACCAAACAAAACTTTTAGTGGATTTCTACTTATTTTATTAAATATCATCTCCACCAAACAGGACAAGCTTGCATCTGTTATAGTTTTGGAGAAAAATGTGTTCATTTCATGTATGCGCGAAATGCCTTAAAAATGGCTTTAAAATGGATTTGGAGCATGGAGACGATTATCTCGGGATTGCAAGATAACCAAACAAAACTTTTAGTGGATTTCTACTTATTTTATTAAATATCATCTCCACCAAACAGGACAAGCTTGCATGTGTTATAGTTTTGGAGAAAAATGTGTTCATTTCATGTATGCGCAAAATGCCTTTGAAATGGCTTTAAAATGGATTTGGAGCATGGAGACGATTATCTCAGGATGGCAATATAAACAAACGAAACTTTTAGTAGATTTCTACTTATTTTATTAAATATTATCTCCACCAAACAGGACAAGCTTGCATCTGTTATAGTTTTGGAGAAAAATGTGTTCATTTCATGTATGCGCGAAATGCCTTAAAAATGGCTTTAAAATGGATTTGGAGCATGGAGACGATTATCTCGGGATTGCAAGATAACCAAACAAAACTTTTAGTGGATTTCTACTTATTTTATTAAATATCATCTCCACCAAACAGGACAAGCTTGCATCTGTTATAGTTTTGGAGAAAAATGTGTTCATTTCATGTATGCGCGAAATGCCTTAAAAATGGCTTTAAAATGGATTTGGAGCATGGAGACGATTATCTCGGGATTGCAAGATAACCAAACAAAACTTTTAGTGGATTTCTACTTATTTTATTAAATATCATCTCCACCAAACAGGACAAGCTTGCATGTGTTATAGTTTTGGAGAAAAATGTGTTCATTTCATGTATGCGCAAAATGCCTTTGAAATGGCTTTAAAATGGATTTGGAGCATGGAGACGATTATCTCAGGATGGCAATATGAACAAACGAAACTTTTAGTAGATTTCTACTTATTTTATTAAATATTATCTCCACCAAACAGGACAAGCTTGCATCTGTTATAGTTTTGGAGAAAAATGTGTTCATTTCATGTATGCGCGAAATGCCTTAAAAATGGCTTTAAAATGGATTTGGAGCATGGAGACGATTATCACGGGATTGCAAGATAACCAAACAAAACTTTTAGTGGATTTCTACTTATTTTATTAAATATCATCTCCACCAAACAGGACAAGCTTGCATCTGTTATAGTTTTGGAGAAAAATGTGTTCATTTCATGTATGCGCGAAATGCCTTAAAAATGGCTTTAAAATGGATTTGGAGCATGGAGACGATTATCTCGGGATTGCAAGATAACCAAACAAAATTTTTAGTGGATTTCTACTTATTTTATTAAATATCATCTCCACCAAACAGGACAAGCTTGCATCTGTTATAGTTTTGGAGAAAAATGTGTTCATTTCATGTATGCGCGAAATGCCTTAAAAATGGCTTTAAAATGGATTTGGAGCATGGAGACGATTATCTCGGGATTGCAAGATAACCAAACAAAACTTTTAGTGGATTTCTACTTATTTTATTAAATATCATCTCCACCAAACAGGACAAGCTTGCATCTGTTATAGTTTTGGAGAAAAATGTGTTCATTTCATGTATGCGCGAAATGCCTTAAAAATGGCTTTAAAATGGATTTGGAGCATGGAGACGATTATCTCGGGATTGCAAGATAACCAAACAAAACTTTTAGTGGATTTCTACTTACTTTATTAAATATCATCTCCACCAAACAGGACAAGCTTGCATCTGTTATAGTTTTGGAGAAAAATGTGTTCATTTCATGTATGCGCGAAATGCCTTAAAAATGGCTTTAAAATGGATTTGGAGCATGGAGACGATTATCTCGGGATTGCAAGATAACAAAACAAAACTTTTAGTGGATTTCTACTTATTTTATTAAATATCATCTCCACCAAACAGGACAAGCTTGCATCTGTTATAGTTTTGGAGAAAAATGTGTTCATTTCATGTATGCGCGAAATGCCTTAAAAATGGCTTTAAAATGGATTTGGAGCATGGAGACGATTATCTCGGGATTGCAAGATAACCAAACAAAACTTTTAGTGGATTTCTACTTATTTTATTAAATATCATCTCCACCAAACAGGACAAGCTTGCATCTGTTATAGTTTTGGAGAAAAATGTGTTCATTTCATGTATGCGCGAAATGCCTTAAAAATGGCTTTAAAATGGATTTGGAGCATGGAGACGATTATCTCGGGATTGCAAGATAACCAAACAAAACTTTTAGTTGATTTCTACTTATTTTATTAAATATCATCTCCACCAAACAGGACAAGCTTGCATGTGTTATAGTTTTGGAGAAAAATGTGTTCATTTCATGTATGCGCAAAATGCCTTTGAAATGGCTTTAAAATGGATTTGGAGCATGGAGACGATTATCTCAGGATGGCAATATAAACAAACGAAACTTTTAGTAGATTTCTACTTATTTTATTAAATATTATCTCCACCAAACAGGACAAGCTTGCATCTGTTATAGTTTTGGAGAAAAATGTGTTCATTTCATGTATGCGCGAAATGCCTTAAAAATGGCTTTAAAATGGATTTGGAGCATGGAGACGATTATTTTGGGATTGCAAGATAACCAAACAAAACTTTTAGTGGATTTCTACTTATTTTATTAAATATCATCTCCACCAAACAGGACAAGCTTGCATCTGTTATAGTTTTGGAGAAAAATGTGTTCATTTCATGTATGCGCGAAATGCCTTAAAAATGGCTTTAAAATGGATTTGGAGCATGGAGACGATTATCTCGGGATTGCAAGATAACCAAACAAAACTTTTAGTGGATTTCTACTTATTTTATTAAATATCATCTCCACCAAACAGGACAAGCTTGCATGTGTTATAGTTTTGGAGAAAAATGTGTTCATTTCATGTATGCGCAAAATGCCTTTGAAATGGCTTTAAAATGGATTTGGAGCATGGAGACGATTATCTCAGGATGGCAATATAAACAAACGAAACTTTTAGTAGATTTCTACTTATTTTATTAAATATTATCTCCACCAAACAGGACAAGCTTGCATCTGTTATAGTTTTGGAGAAAAATGTGTTCATTTCATGTATGCGCGAAATGCCTTAAAAATGGCTTTAAAATGGATTTGGAGCATGGAGACGAGTATCTCGGGATTGCAAGATAACCAAACAAAACTTTTAGTGGATTTCTACTTATTTTATTAAATATCATCTCCACCAAACAGGACAAGCTTGCATCTGTTATAGTTTTGGAGAAAAATGTGTTCATTTCATGTATGCGCGAAATGCCTTAAAAATGGCTTTAAAATGGATTTGGAGCATGGAGACGATTATCTCGGGATTGCAAGATAACCAAACAAAACTTTTAGTGGATTTCTACTTATTTTATTAAATATCATCTCCACCAAACAGGACAAGCTTGCATCTGTTATAGTTTTGGAGAAAAATGTGTTCATTTCATGTATGCGCGAAATGCCTTAAAAATGGCTTTAAAATGGATTTGGAGCATGGAGACGATTATCTCGGGATTGCAAGATAACCAAACAAAACTTTTAGTGGATTTCTACTTATTTTATTAAATATCATCTCCACCAAACAGGACAAGCTTGCATCTGTTATAGTTTTGGAGAAAAATGTGTTCATTTCATGTATGCGCGAAATGCCTTAAAAATGGCTTTAAAATGGATTTGGAGCATGGAGACGATTATCTCGGGATTGCAAGATAACCAAACAAAACTTTTAGTGGATTTCTACTTATTTTATTAAATATCATCTCCACCAAACAGGACAAGCTTGCATCTGTTATAGTTTTGGAGAAAAATGTGTTCATTTCATGTATGCGCGAAATGCCTTAAAAATGGCTTTAAAATGGATTTGGAGCATGGAGACGATTATCTCGGGATTGCAAGATAACCAAACAAAACTTTTAGTGGATTTCTACTTATTTTATTAAATATCATCTCCACCAAACAGGACAAGCTTGCATCTGTTATAGTTTTGGAGAAAAATGTGTTCATTTCATGTATGCGCGAAATGCCTTAAAAATGGCTTTAAAATGGATTTGGAGCATGGAGACGATTATCTCGGGATTGCAAGATAACCAAACAAAACTTTTAGTGGATTTCTACTTATTTTATTAAATATCATCTCCACCAAACAGGACAAGCTTGCATCTGTTATAGTTTTGGAGAAAAATGTGTTCATTTCATGTATGCGCGAAATGCCTTAAAAATGGCTTTAAAATGGATTTGGAGCATGGAGACGATTATCTCGGGATTGCAATATAACCAAACAAAACTTTTAGTGGATTTCTACTTATTTTATTAAATATCATCTCCACCAAACAGGACAAGCTTGCATCTGTTATAGTTTTGGAGAAAAATGTGTTCATTTCATGTATGCGCGAAATGCCTTAAAAATGGCTTTAAAATGGATTTGGAGCATGGAGACGATTATCTCGGGATTGCAAGATAACAAAACAAAACTTTTAGTGGATTTCTACTTATTTTATTAAATATCATCTCCACCAAACAGGACAAGCTTGCATCTGTTATAGTTTTGGAGAAAAATGTGTTCATTTCATGTATGCGCGAAATGCCTTAAAAATGGCTTTAAAATGGATTTGGAGCATGGAGACGATTATCTCGGGATTGCAAGATAACCAAACAAAACTTTTAGTGGATTTCTACTTATTTTATTAAATATCATCTCCACCAAACAGGACAAGCTTGCATCTGTTATAGTTTTGGAGAAAAATGTGTTCATTTCATGTATGCGCGAAATGCCTTAAAAATGGCTTTAAAATGGATTTGGAGCATGGAGACGATTATCTCGGGATTGCAAGATAACCAAACAAAACTTTTAGTGGATTTCTACTTATTTTATTAAATATCATCTCCACCAAACAGGACAAGCTTGCATGTGTTATAGTTTTGGAGAAAAATGTGTTCATTTCATGTATGCGCAAAATGCCTTTGAAATGGCTTTAAAATGGATTTGGAGCATGGAGACGATTATCTCAGGATGGCAATATAAACAAACGAAACTTTTAGTAGATTTCTACTTATTTTATTAAATATTATCTCCACCAAACAGGACAAGCTTGCATCTGTTATAGTTTTGGAGAAAAATGTGTTCATTTCATGTATGCGCGAAATGCCTTAAAAATGGCTTTAAAATGGATTTGGAGCATGGAGACGATTATCTCGGGATTGCAAGATAACCAAACAAAACTTTTAGTGGATTTCTACTTATTTTATTAAATATCATCTCCACCAAACAGGACAAGCTTGCATCTGTTATAGTTTTGGAGAAAAATGTGTTCATTTCATGTATGCGCGAAATGCCTTAAAAATGGCTTTAAAATGGATTTGGAGCATGGAGACGATTATCTCGGGATTGCAAGATAACCAAACAAAACTTTTAGTGGATTTCTACTTATTTTATTAAATATCATCTCCACCAAACAGGACAAGCTTGCATCTGTTATAGTTTTGGAGAAAAATGTGTTCATTTCATGTATGCGCGAAATGCCTTAAAAATGGCTTTAAAATGGATTTGGAGCATGGAGACGATTATCTCGGGATTGCAAGATAACCAAACAAATCTTTTAGTGGATTTCTACTTATTTTATTAAATATCATCTCCACCAAACAGGACAAGCTTGCATGTGTTATAGTTTTGGAGAAAAATGTGTTCATTTCATGTATGCGCAAAATGCCTTTGAAATGGCTTTAAAATGGATTTGGAGCATGGAGACGATTATCTCAGGATGGCAATATAAACAAACGAAACTTTTAGTAGATTTCTACTTATTTTATTAAATATTATCTCCACCAAACAGGACAAGCTTGCATCTGTTATAGTTTTGGAGAAAAATGTGTTCATTTCATGTATGCGCGAAATGCCTTAAAAATGGCTTTAAAATGGATTTGGAGCATGGAGACGATTATCTCGGGATTGCAAGATAACCAAACAAAACTTTTAGTGGATTTCTACTTATTTTATTAAATATCATCTCCACCAAACAGGACAAGCTTGCATCTGTTATAGTTTTGGAGAAAAATGTGTTCATTTCATGTATGCGCGAAATGCCTTAAAAATGGCTTTAAAATGGATTTGGAGCATGGAGACGATTATCTCGGGATTGCAAGATAACCAAACAAAACTTTTAGTGGATTTCTACTTATTTTATTAAATATCATCTCCACCAAACAGGACAAGCTTGCATCTGTTATAGTTTTGGAGAAAAATGTGTTCATTTCATGTATGCGCGAAATGCCTTAAAAATGGCTTTAAAATGGATTTGGAGCATGGAGACGATTATCTCGGGATTGCAAGATAACCAAACAAAACTTTTAGTGGATTTCTACTTATTTTATTAAATATCATCTCCACCAAACAGGACAAGCTTGCATCTGTTATAGTTTTGGAGAAAAATGTGTTCATTTCATGTATGCGCGAAATGCCTTAAAAATGGCTTTAAAATGGATTTGGAGCATGGAGACGATTATCTCGGGATTGCAAGATAACCAAACAAAACTTTTAGTGGATTTCTACTTATTTTATTAAATATCATCTCCACCAAACAGGACAAGCTTGCATCTGTTATAGTTTTGGAGAAAAATGTGTTCATTTCATGTATGCGCGAAATGCCTTAAAAATGGCTTTAAAATGGATTTGGAGCATGGAGATGATTATCTCGGGATTGCAATATAACCAAACAAAACTTTTAGTGGATTTCTACTTATTTTATTAAATATCATCTCCACCAAACAGGACAAGCTTGCATCTGTTATAGTTTTGGAGAAAAATGTGTTCATTTCATGTATGCGCGAAATGCCTTAAAAATGGCTTTAAAATGGATTTGGAGCATGGAGACGATTATCTCGGGATTGCAAGATAACCAAACAAAACTTTTAGTGGATTTCTACTTATTTTATTAAATATCATCTCCACCAAACAGGACAAGCTTGCATCTGTTATAGTTTTGGAGAAAAATGTGTTCATTTCATGTATGCGCGAAATGCCTTAAAAATGGCTTTAAAATGGATTTGGAGCATGGAGACGATTATCTCGGGATTGCAAGATAACCAAACAAAACTTTTAGTGGATTTCTACTTATTTTATTAAATATCATCTCCACCAAACAGGACAAGCTTGCATCTGTTATAGTTTTGGAGAAAAATGTGTTCATTTCATGTATGCGCGAAATGCCTTAAAAATGGCTTTAAAATGGATTTGGAGCATGGAGACGATTATCTCGGGATTGCAAGATAACAAAACAAAACTTTTAGTGGATTTCTACTTATTTTATTAAATATCATCTCCACCAAACAGGACAAGCTTGCATGTGTTATAGTTTTGGAGAAAAATGTGTTCATTTCATGTATGCGCAAAATGCCTTTGAAATGGCTTTAAAATGGATTTGGAGCATGGAGACGAATATCTCGGGATTGCAAGATAACCAAACAAAACTTTTAGTGGATTTCTACTTATTTTATTAAATATCATCTCCACCAAACAGGACAAGCTTGCATCTGTTATAGTTTTGGAGAAAAATGTGTTCATTTTATGTATGCGCGAAATGCCTTAAAAATGACTATAAAATGGATTTGGAGCATGGAGACGATTATCTCGGGATTGCAAGATAACCAAACAAAACTTTTAGTGGATTTCTACTTATTTTATTAAATATCATCTCCACCAAACAGGACAAGCTTGCATCTGTTATAGTTTTGGAGAAAAATGTGTTCATTTCATGTATGCGCGAAATGCCTTAAAAATGGCTTTAAAATGGATTTGGAGCATGGAGACGATTATCTCGGGATTGCAAGATAACCAAACAAAACTTTTAGTTGATTTCTACTTATTTTATTAAATATCATCTCCACCAAACAGGACAAGCTTGCATGTGTTATAGTTTTGGAGAAAAATGTGTTCATTTCATGTATGCGCAAAATGCCTTTGAAATGGCTTTAAAATGGATTTGGAGCATGGAGACGATTATCTCAGGATGGCAATATAAACAAACGAAACTTTTAGTAGATTTCTACTTATTTTATTAAATATTATCTCCACCAAACAGGACAAGCTTGCATCTGTTATAGTTTTGGAGAAAAATGTGTTCATTTCATGTATGCGCGAAATGCCTTAAAAATGGCTTTAAAATGGATTTGGAGCATGGAGACGATTATCTCGGGATTGCAAGATAACCAAACAAAACTTTTAGTGGATTTCTACTTATTTTATTAAATATCATCTCCACCAAACAGGACAAGCTTGCATCTGTTATAGTTTTGGAGAAAAATGTGTTCATTTCATGTATGCGCGAAATGCCTTAAAAATGGCTTTAAAATGGATTTGGAGCATGGAGACGATTATCTCGGGATTGCAAGATAACCAAACAAAACTTTTAGTGGATTTCTACTTATTTTATTAAATATCATCTCCACCAAACAGGACAAGCTTGCATGTGTTATAGTTTTGGAGAAAAATGTGTTCATTTCATGTATGCGCAAAATGCCTTTGAAATGGCTTTAAAATGGATTTGGAGCATGGAGACGATTATCTCGGGATTGCAAGATAACCAAACAAAACTTTTAGTGGATTTCTACTTATTTTATTAAATATCATCTCCACCAAACAGGACAAGCTTGCATCTGTTATAGTTTTGGAGAAAAATGTGTTCATTTCATGTATGCGCGAAATGCCTTAAAAATGGCTTTAAAATGGATTTGGAGCATGGAGACGATTATCTCGGGATTGCAAGATAACCAAACAAAACTTTTAGTGGATTTCTACTTATTTTATTAAATATCATCTCCACCAAACAGGACAAGCTTGCATGTGTTATAGTTTTGGAGAAAAATGTGTTCATTTCATGTATGCGCAAAATGCCTTTGAAATGGCTTTAAAATGGATTTGGAGCATGGAGACGATTATCTCAGGATGGCAATATAAACAAACGAAACTTTTAGTAGATTTCTACTTATTTTATTAAATATTATCTCCACCAAACAGGACAAGCTTGCATCTGTTATAGTTTTGGAGAAAAATGTGTTCATTTCATGTATGCGCGAAATGCCTTAAAAATGGCTTTAAAATGGATTTGGAGCATGGAGACGATTATCTCGGGATTGCAAGATAACCAAACAAAACTTTTAGTGGATTTCTACTTATTTTATTAAATATCACCTCCACCAAACAGGACAAGCTTGCATCTGTTATAGTTTTGGAGAAAAATGTGTTCATTTCATGTATGCGCGAAATGCCTTAAAAATGGCTTTAAAATGGATTTGGAGCATGGAGACGATTATCTCGGGATTGCAAGATAACCAAACAAAACTTTTAGTGGATTTCTACTTATTTTATTAAATATCATCTCCACCAAACAGGACAAGCTTGCATGTGTTATAGTTTTGGAGAAAAATGTGTTCATTTCATGTATGCGCAAAATGCCTTTGAAATGGCTTTAAAATGGATTTGGAGCATGGAGACGATTATCTCAGGATGGCAATATAAACAAACGAAACTTTTAGTAGATTTCTACTTATTTTATTAAAAATTATCTCCACCAAACAGGACAAGCTTGCATCTGTTATAGTTTTTGAGAAAAATGTGTTCATTTCATGTATGCGCGAAATGCCTTAAAAATGGCTTTAAAATGGATTTGGAGCATGGAGACGATTATCTCGGGATTGCAAGATAACCAAACAAAACTTTTAGTGGATTTCTACTTATTTTATTAAATATCATCTCCACCAAACAGGACAAGCTTGCATCTGTTATAGTTTTGGAGAAAAATGTGTTCATTTCATGTATGCGCGAAATGCCTTAAAAATAGTTTTAAAATGGATTTGGAGCATGGAGACGATTATCTCGGGATTGCAAGATAACCAAACAAAACTTTTAGTGGATTTCTACTTATTTTATTAAATATCATCTCCACCAAACAGGACAAGCTTGCATGTGTTATAGTTTTGGAGAAAAATGTGTTCATTTCATGTATGCGCAAAATGCCTTTGAAATGGCTTTAAAATGGATTTGGAGCATGGAGACGATTATCTCAGGATGGCAATATAAACAAACGAAACTTTTAGTAGATTTCTACTTATTTTATTAAATATTATCTCCACCAAACAGGACAAGCTTGCATCTGTTATAGTTTTGGAGAAAAATGTGTTCATTTCATGTATGCGCGAAATGCCTTAAAAATGGCTTTAAAATGGATTTGGAGCATGGAGACGATTATCTCGGGATTGCAAGATAACCAAACAAAACTTTTAGTGGATTTCTACTTATTTTATTAAATATCATCTCCACCAAACAGGACAAGCTTGCATCTGTTATAGTTTTGGAGAAAAATGTGTTCATTTCATGTATGCGCGAAATGCCTTAAAAATGGCTTTAAAATGGATTTGGAGCATGGAGACGATTATCTCGGGATTGCAAGATAACCAAACAAAACTTTTAGTGGATTTCTACTTATTTTATTAAATATCATCTCCACCAAACAGGACAAGCTTGCATGTGTTATAGTTTTGGAGAAATATGTGTTCATTTCATGTATGCGCAAAATGCCTTTGAAATGGCTTTAAAATGGATTTGGAGCATGGAGACGATTATCTCAGGATGGCAATATAAACAAACGAAACTTTTAGTAGATTTCTACTTATTTTATTAAATATTATCTCCACCAAACAGGACAAGCTTGCATCTGTTATAGTTTTGGAGAAAAATGTGTTCATTTCATGTATGCGCGAAATGCCTTAAAAATGGCTTTAAAATGGATTTGGAGCATGGAGACGATTATCTCGGGATTGCAAGATAACCAAACAAAACTTTTAGTGGATTTCTACTTATTTTATTACATATCATCTCCACCAAACAGGACAAGCTTGCATCTGTTATAGTTTTGGAGAAAAATGTGTTCATTTCATGTATGCGCGAAATGCCTTAAAAATGCCTTTAAAATGGATTTGGAGCATGGAGACGATTATCTCGGGATTGCAAGATAACCAAACAAAACTTTTAGTGGATTTCTACTTATTTTATTAAATATCATCTCCACCAAACAGGACAAGCTTGCATCTGTTATAGTTTTGGAGAAAAATGTGTTCATTTCATGTATGCGCGAAGTGCCTTAAAAATGGCTTTAAAATGGATTTGGAGCATGGAGACGATTATCTCGGGATTGCAAGATAACCAAACAAAACTTTTAGTGGATTTCTACTTATTTTATTAAATATCATCTCCACCAAACAGGACAAGCTTGCATCTGTTATAGTTTTGGAGAAAAATGTGTTCATTTCATGTATGCGCGAAATGCCTTAAAAATGGCTTTAAAATGGATTTGGAGCATGGAGACGATTATCTCGGGATTGCAATATAACCAAACAAAACTTTTAGTGGATTTCTACTTATTTTATTAAATATCATCTCCACCAAACAGGACAAGCTTGCATCTGTTATAGTTTTGGAGAAAAATGTGTTCATTTCATGTATGCGCGAAATGCCTTAAAAATGGCTTTAAAATGGATTTGGAGCATGGAGACGATTATCTCGGGATTGCAAGATAACCAAACAAAACTTTTAGTGGATTTCTACTTATTTTATTAAATATCATCTCCACCAAACAGGACAAGCTTGCATCTGTTATAGTTTTGGAGAAAAATGTGTTCATTTCATGTATGCGCGAAATGCCTTAAAAATGGCTTTAAAATGGATTTGGAGCATGGAGACGATTATCTCGGGATTGCAAGATAACCAAACAAAACTTTTAGTGGATTTCTACTTATTTTATTAAATATCATCTCCACCAAACAGGACAAGCTTGCATGTGTTATAGTTTTGGAGAAAAATGTGTTCATTTCATGTATGCGCAAAATGCCTTTGAAATGGCTTTAAAACGGATTTGGAGCATGGAGACGATTATCTCGGGATTGCAAGATAACCAAACAAAACTTTTAGTGGATTTCTACTTATTTTATTAAATATCATCTCCACCAAACAGGACAAGCTTGCATCTGTTATAGTTTTGGAGAAAAATGTGTTCATTTCATGTATGCGCGAAATGCCTTAAAAATGGCTTTAAAATGGATTTGGAGCATGGAGACGATTATCTCGGGATTGCAAGATAACCAAACAAAACTTTTAGTGGATTTCTACTTATTTTATTAAATATCATCTCCACCAAACAGGACAAGCTTGCATCTGTTATAGTTTTGGAGAAAAATGTGTTCATTTCATGTATGCGCGAAATGCCTTAAAAATGGCTTTAAAATGGATTTGGAGCATGGAGACGATTATCTCGGGATTGCAAGATAACCAAACAAAACTTTTAGTGGATTTCTACTTATTTTATTAAATATCATCTCCACCAAACAGGACAAGCTTGCATCTGTTATAGTTTTGGAGAAAAATGTGTTCATTTCATGTATGCGCGAAATGCCTTAAAAATGGCTTTAAAATGGTTTTGGAGCATGGAGACGATTATCTCGGGATTGCAAGATAACCAAACAAAACTTTTAGTGGATTTCTACTTATTTTATTAAATATCATCTCCACCAAACAGGACAAGCTTGCATGTGTTATAGTTTTGGAGAAAAATGTGTTCATTTCATGTATGCGCAAAATGCCTTTGAAATGGCTTTAAAATGGATTTGGAGCATGGAGACGATTATCTCAGGATGGCAATATAAACAAACGAAACTTTTAGTAGATTTCTACTTATTTTATTAAATATTATCTCCACCAAACAGGACAAGCTTGCATCTGTTATAGTTTTGGAGAAAAATGTGTTCATTTCATGTATGCGCGAAATGCCTTAAAAATGGCTTTAAAATGGATTTGGAGCATGGAGACGATTATCTCGGGATTGCAAGATAACCAAACAAAACTTTTAGTGGATTTCTACTTATTTTATTAAATATCATCTCCACCAAACAGGACAAGCTTGCATCTGTTATAGTTTTGGAGAAAAATGTGTTCATTTCATGTATGCGCGAAATGCCTTAAAAATGGCTTTAAAATGGATTTGGAGCATGGAGACGATTATCTCGGGATTGCAAGATAACCAAACAAAACTTTTAGTGGATTTCTACTTATTTTATTAAATATCATCTCCACCAAACAGGACAAGCTTGCATCTGTTATAGTTTTGGAGAAAAATGTGTTCATTTCATGTATGCGCGAAATGCCTTAAAAATGGCTTTAAAATGGATTTGGAGCATGGAGACGATTATCTCGGGATTGCAAGATAACCAAACAAAACTTTTAGTGGATTTCTACTTATTTTATTAAATATCATCTCCACCAAACAGGACAAGCTTGCATGTGTTATAGTTTTGGAGAAAAATGTGTTCATTTCATGTATGCGCAAAATGCCTTTGAAATGGCTTTAAAATGGATTTGGAGCATGGAGACGATTATCTCAGGATGGCAATATAAACAAACGAAACTTTTAGTAGATTTCTACTTATTTTATTAAATATTATCTCCACCAAACAGGACAAGCTTGCATCTGTTATAGTTTTGGAGAAAAATGTGTTCATTTCATGTATGCGCGAAATGCCTTAAAAATGGCTTTAAAATGCATTTGGAGCATGGAGACGATTATCTCGGGATTGCAAGATAACCAAACAAAACTTTTAGTGGATTTCTACTTATTTTATTAAATATCATCTCCACCAAACAGGACAAGCTTGCATCTGTTATAGTTTTGGAGAAAAATGTGTTCATTTCATGTATGCGCGAAATGCCTTAAAAATGGCTTTAAAATGGATTTGGAGCATGGAGACGATTATCTCGGGATTGCAAGATAACCAAACAAAACTTTTAGTGGATTTCTACTTATTTTATTAAATATCATCTCCACCAAACAGGACAAGCTTGCATCTGTTATAGTTTTGGAGAAAAATGTGTTCATTTCATGTATGCGCGAAATGCCTTAAAAATAGTTTTAAAATGGATTTGGAGCATGGAGACGATTATCTCGGGATTGCAAGATAACCAAACAAAACTTTTAGTGGATTTCTACTTATTTTATTAAATATCATCTCCACCAAACAGGACAAGCTTGCATGTGTTATAGTTTTAGAGAAAAATGTGTTCATTTCATGTATGCGCAAAATGCCTTTGAAATGGCTTTAAAATGGATTTGGAGCATGGAGACGATTATCTCAGGATGGCAATATAAACAAACGAAACTTTTAGTAGATTTCTACTTATTTTATTAAATATTATCTCCACCAAACAGGACAAGCTTGCATCTGTTATAGTTTTGGAGAAAAATGTGTTCATTTCATGTATGCGCGAAATGCCTTAAAAATGGCTTTAAAATGGATTTGGAGCATGGAGACGATTATCTCGGGATTGCAAGATAACCAAACAAAACTTTTAGTGGATTTCTACTTATTTTATTAAATATCATCTCCACCAAACAGGACAAGCTTGCATCTGTTATAGTTTTGGAGAAAAATGTGTTCATTTCATGTATGCGCGAAATGCCTTAAAAATGGCTTTAAAATGGATTTGGAGCATGGAGACGATTATCTCGGGATTGCAAGATAACCAAACAAAACTTTTAGTGGATTTCTACTTATTTTATTAAATATCATCTCCACCAAACAGGACAAGCTTGCATGTGTTATAGTTTTGGAGAAATATGTGTTCATTTCATGTATGCGCAAAATGCCTTTGAAATGGCTTTAAAATGGATTTGGAGCATGGAGACGATTATCTCAGGATGGCAATATAAACAAACGAAACTCTTAGTAGATTTCTACTTATTTTATTAAATATTATCTCCACCAAACAGGACAAGCTTGCATCTGTTATAGTTTTGGAGAAAAATGTGTTCATTTCATGTATGCGCGAAATGCCTTAAAAATGGCTTTAAAATGGATTTGGAGCATGGAGACGATTATCTCGGGATTGCAAGATAACCAAACAAAACTTTTAGTGGATTTCTACTTATTTTATTACATATCATCTCCACCAAACAGGACAAGCTTGCATCTGTTATAGTTTTGGAGAAAAATGTGTTCATTTCATGTATGCGCGAAATGCCTTAAAAATGGCTTTAAAATGGATTTGGAGCATGGAGACGATTATCTCGGGATTGCAAGATAACCAAACAAAACTTTTAGTGGATTTCTACTTATTTTATTAAATATCATCTCCACCAAACAGGACAAGCTTGCATCTGTTATAGTTTTGGAGAAAAATGTGTTCATTTCATGTATGCGCGAAGTGCCTTAAAAATGGCTTTAAAATGGATTTGGAGCATGGAGACGATTATCTCGGGATTGCAAGATAACCAAACAAAACTTTTAGTGGATTTCTACTTATTTTATTAAATATCATCTCCACCAAACAGGACAAGCTTGCATCTGTTATAGTTTTGGAGAAAAATGTGTTCATTTCATGTATGCGCGAAATGCCTTAAAAATGGCTTTAAAATGGATTTGGAGCATGGAGACGATTATCTCGGGATTGCAATATAACCAAACAAAACTTTTAGTGGATTTCTACTTATTTTATTAAATATCATCTCCACCAAACAGGACAAGCTTGCATCTGTTATAGTTTTGGAGAAAAATGTGTTCATTTCATGTATGCGCGAAATGCCTTAAAAATGGCTTTAAAATGGATTTGGAGCATGGAGACGATTATCTCGGGATTGCAAGATAACCAAACAAAACTTTTAGTGGATTTCTACTTATTTTATTAAATATCATCTCCACCAAACAGGACAAGCTTGCATCTGTTATAGTTTTGGAGAAAAATGTGTTCATTTCATGTATGCGCGAAATGCCTTAAAAATGGCTTTAAAATGGATTTGGAGCATGGAGACGATTATCTCGGGATTGCAAGATAACCAAACAAAACTTTTAGTGGATTTCTACTTATTTTATTAAATATCATCTCCACCAAACAGGACAAGCTTGCATGTGTTATAGTTTTGGAGAAAAATGTGTTCATTTCATGTATGCGCAAAATGCCTTTGAAATGGCTTTAAAATGGATTTGGAGCATGGAGACGATTATCTCGGGATTGCAAGATAACCAAACAAAACTTTTAGTGGATTTCTACTTATTTTATTAAATATCATCTCCACCAAACAGGACAAGCTTGCATCTGTTATAGTTTTGGAGAAAAATGTGTTCATTTCATGTATGCGCGAAATGCCTTAAAAATGGCTTTAAAATGGATTTGGAGCATGGAGACGATTATCTCGGGATTGCAAGATAACCAAACAAAACTTTTAGTGGATTTCTACTTATTTTATTAAATATCATCTCCACCAAACAGGACAAGCTTGCATCTGTTATAGTTTTGGAGAAAAATGTGTTCATTTCATGTATGCGCGAAATGCCTTAAAAATGGCTTTAAAATGGATTTGGAGCATGGAGACGATTATCTCGGGATTGCAAGATAACCAAACAAAACTTTTAGTGGATTTCTACTTATTTTATTAAATATCATCTCCACCAAACAGGACAAGCTTGCATCTGTTATAGTTTTGGAGAAAAATGTGTTCATTTCATGTATGCGCGAAATGCCTTAAAAATGGCTTTAAAATGGATTTGGAGCATGGAGACGATTATCTCGGGATTGCAAGATAACCAAACAAAACTTTTAGTGGATTTCTACTTATTTTATTAAATATCATCTCCACCAAACAGGACAAGCTTGCATGTGTTATAGTTTTGGAGAAAAATGTGTTCATTTCATGTATGCGCAAAATGCCTTTGAAATGGCTTTAAAATGGATTTGGAGCATGGAGACGATTATCTCAGGATGGCAATATAAACAAACGAAACTTTTAGTAGATTTCTACTTATTTTATTAAATATTATCTCCACCAAACAGGACAAGCTTGCATCTGTTATAGTTTTGGAGAAAAATGTGTTCATTTCATGTATGCGCGAAATGCCTTAAAAATGGCTTTAAAATGGATTTGGAGCATGGAGACGATTATCTCGGGATTGCAAGATAACCAAACAAAACTTTTAGTGGATTTCTACTTATTTTATTAAATATCATCTCCACCAAACAGGACAAGCTTGCATCTGTTATAGTTTTGGAGAAAAATGTGTTCATTTCATGTATGCGCGAAATGCCTTAAAAATGGCTTTAAAATGGATTTGGAGCATGGAGACGATTATCTCGGGATTGCAAGATAACCAAACAAAACTTTTAGTGGATTTCTACTTATTTTATTAAATATCATCTCCACCAAACAGGACAAGCTTGCATCTGTTATAGTTTTGGAGAAAAATGTGTTCATTTCATGTATGCGCGAAATGCCTTAAAAATGGCTTTAAAATGGATTTGGAGCATGGAGACGATTATCTCGGGATTGCAAGATAACCAAACAAAACTTTTAGTGGATTTCTACTTATTTTATTAAATATCATCTCCACCAAACAGGACAAGCTTGCATCTGTTATAGTTTTGGAGAAAAATGTGTTCATTTCATGTATGCGCGAAATGCCTTAAAAATGGCTTTAAAATGGATTTGGAGCATGGAGACTATTATCTCGGGATTGCAATATAACCAAACAAAACTTTTAGTGGATTTCTACTTATTTTATTAAATATCATCTCCACCAAACAGGACAAGCTTGCATCTGTTATAGTTTTGGAGAAAAATGTGTTCATTTCATGTATGCGCGAAATGCCTTAAAAATGGCTTTAAAATGGATTTGGAGCATGGAGACGATTATCTCGGGATTGCAAGATAACCAAACAAAACTTTTAGTGGATTTCTACTTATTTTATTAAATATCATCTCCACCAAACAGGACAAGCTTGCATCTGTTATAGTTTTGGAGAAAAATGTGTTCATTTCATGTATGCGCGAAATGCCTTAAAAATGGCTTTAAAATGGATTTGGAGCATGGAGACGATTATCTCGGGATTGCAAGATAACCAAACAAAACTTTTAGTGGATTTCTACTTATTTTATTAAATATCATCTCCACCAAACAGGACAAGCTTGCATCTGTTATAGTTTTGGAGAAAAATGTGTTCATTTCATGTATGCGCGAAATGCCTTAAAAATGGCTTTAAAATGGATTTGGAGCATGGAGACGATTATCTCGGGATTGCAAGATAACCAAACAAAACTTTTAGTGGATTTCTACTTATTTTATTAAATATCATCTCCACCAAACAGGACAAGCTTGCATGTGTTATAGTTTTGGAGAAAAATGTGTTCATTTCATGTATGCGCAAAATGCCTTTGAAATGGCTTTAAAATGGATTTGGAGCATGGAGACGATTATCTCGGGATTGCAAGATAACCAAACAAAACTTTTAGTGGATTTCTACTTATTTTATTAAATAACATCTCCACCAAACAGGACAAGCTTGCATCTGTTATAGTTTTGGAGAAAAATGTGTTCATTTCATGTATGCGCGAAATGCATTAAAAATGACTATAAAATGGATTTGGAGCATGGAGACGATTATCTCGGGATTGCAAGATAACCAAACAATACTTTTAGTGGATTTCTACTTATTTTATTAAATATCATCTCCACCAAACAAGACAAGCTTGCATCTGTTATAGTTTTGGAGAAAAATGTGTTCATTTCATGTATGCGCGAAATGCCTTAAAAATGGCTTTAAAATGGATTTGGAGCATGGAGACGATTATCTCGGGATTGCAAGATAACCAAACAAAACTTTTAGTGGATTTCTACTTATTTTATTAAATATCATCTCCACCAAACAGGACAAGCTTGCATCTGTTATAATTTGGAGAAAAATGTGTTCATTTCATGTATGCGCGAAATGCCTTAAAAATGGCTTTAAAATGGATTTGGAGCATGGAGACGATTATCTCGGGATTGCAAGATAACCAAACAAAACTTTTAGTGGATTTCTACTTATTTTATTAAATATCATCTCCACCAAACAGGACAAGCTTGCATGTGTTATAGTTTTGGAGAAAAATGTGTTCATTTCATGTATGCGCAAAATGCCTTTGAAATGGCTTTAAAATGGATTTGGAGCATGGAGACGATTATCTCAGGATGGCAATATAAACAAACGAAACTTTTAGTAGATTTCTACTTATTTTATTAAATATTATCTCCACCAAACAGGACAAGCTTGCATCTGTTATAGTTTTGGAGAAAAATGTGTTCATTTCATGTATGCGCGAAATGCCTTAAAAATGGCTTTAAAATGGATTTGGAGCATGGAGACGATTATCTCGGGATTGCAAGATAACCAAACAAAACTTTTAGTGGATTTCTACTTATTTTATTAAATATCATCTCCACCAAACAGGACAAGCTTGCATCTGTTATAGTTTTGGAGAAAAATGTGTTCATTTCATGTATGCGCGAAATGCCCTAAAAATGGCTTTAAAATGGATTTGGAGCATGGAGACGATTATCTCGGGATTGCAAGATAACCAAACAAAACTTTTAGTGGATTTCTACTTATTTTATTAAATATCATCTCCACCAAACAGGACAAGCTTGCATGTGTTATAGTTTTGGAGAAAAATGTGTTCATTTCATGTATGCGCAAAATGCCTTTGAAATGGCTTTAAAATGGATTTGGAGCATGGAGACGATTATCTCGGGATTGCAAGATAACCAAACAAAATTTTTAGTGGATTTCTACTTATTTTATTAAATATCATCTCCACCAAACAGGACAAGCTTGCATCTGTTATAGTTTTGGAGAAAAATGTGTTCATTTCATGTATGCGCGAAATGCCTTAAAAATGACTATAAAATGGATTTGGAGCATGGAGACGATTATCTCGGGATTGCAAGATAACCAAACAAAACTTTTAGTGGATTTCTACTTATTTTATTAAATATCATCTCCACCAAACAGGACAAGCTTGCATCTGTTATAGTTTTGGAGAAAAATGTGTTCATTTCATGTATGCGCGAAATGCCTTAAAAATGGCTTTAAAATGGATTTGGAGCATGGAGACGATTATCTCGGGATTGCAAGATAACCAAACAAAACTTTTAGTGGATTTCTACTTATTTTATTAAATATCATCTCCACCAAACAGGACAAGCTTGCATCTGTTATAGTTTTGGAGAAAAATGTGTTCATTTCATGTATGCGCGAAATGCCTTAAAAATGGCTTTAAAATGGATTTGGAGCATGGAGACGATTATCTCGGGATTGCAAGATAACCAAACAAAACTTTTAGTGGATTTCTACTTATTTTATTAAATATCATCTCCACCAAACAGGACAAGCTTGCATGTGTTATAGTTTTGGAGAAAAATGTGTTCATTTCATGTATGCGCGAAATGCCTTAAAAATGGCTTTAAAATGGATTTGGAGCATGGAGACGATTATCTCGGGATTGCAAGATAACCAAACAAAACTTTTAGTGGATTTCTACTTATTTTATTAAATATCATCTCCACCAAACAGGACAAGCTTGCATCTGTTATAGTTTTGGAGAAAAATGTGTTCATTTCATGTATGCGCGAAATGCCTTAAAAATGGCTTTAAAATGGATTTGGAGCATAGAGACGATTATCTCGGGATTGCAAGATAACCAAACAAAACTTTTAGTGGATTTCTACTTATTTTATTAAATATCATCTCCACCAAACAGGACAAGCTTGCATCTGTTATAGTTTTGGAGAAAAATGTGTTCATTTCATGTATGCGCGAAATGCCTTAAAAATGACTATAAAATGGATTTGGAGCATGGAGACGATTATCTCGGGATTGCAAGATAACCAAACAAAACTTTTAGTGGATTTCTACTTATTTTATTAAATATCATCTCCACCAAACAGGACAAGCTTGCATCTGTTATAGTTTTGGAGAAAAATGTGTTCATTTCATGTATGCGCGAAATGCCTTAAAAATGGCTTTAAAATGGATTTGGAGCATGGAGACGATTATCTCGGGATTGCAAGATAACCAAACAAAACTTTTAGTGGATTTCTACTTATTTTATTAAATATCATCTCCACCAAACAGGACAAGCTTGCATGTGTTATAGTTTTGGAGAAAAATGTGTTCATTTCATGTATGCGCAAAATGCCTTTGAAATGGCTTTAAAATGGATTTGGAGCATGGAGACGATTATCTCGGGATTGCAAGATAACCAAACAAAATTTTTAGTGGATTTCTACTTATTTTATTAAATATCATCTCCACCAAACAGGACAAGCTTGCATCTGTTATAGTTTTGGAGAAAAATGTGTTCATTTCATGTATGCGCGAAATGCCTTAAAAATGACTATAAAATGGATTTGGAGCATGGAGACGATTATCTCGGGATTGCAAGATAACCAAACAAAACTTTTAGTGGATTTCTACTTATTTTATTAAATATCATCTCCACCAAACAGGACAAGCTTGCATCTGTTATAGTTTTGGAGAAAAATGTGTTCATTTCATGTATGCGCGAAATGCCTTAAAAATGGCTTTAAAATGGATTTGGAGCATGGAGACGATTATCTCGGGATTGCAAGATAACCAAACAAAACTTTTAGTGGATTTCTACTTATTTTATTAAATATCATCTCCACCAAACAGGACAAGCTTGCATCTGTTATAGTTTTGGAGAAAAATGTGTTCATTTCATGTATGCGCGAAATGCCTTAAAAATGGCTTTAAAATGGATTTGGAGCATGGAGACGATTATCTCGGGATTGCAAGATAACCAAACAAAACTTTTAGTGGATTTCTACTTATTTTATTAAATATCATCTCCACCAAACAGGACAAGCTTGCATGTGTTATAGTTTTGGAGAAAAATGTGTTCATTTCATGTATGCGCGAAATGCCTTAAAAATGGCTTTAAAATGGATTTGGAGCATGGAGACGATTATCTCGGGATTGCAAGATAACCAAACAAAACTTTTAGTGGATTTCTACTTATTTTATTAAATATCATCTCCACCAAACAGGACAAGCTTGCATCTGTTATAGTTTTGGAGAAAAATGTGTTCATTTCATGTATGCGCAAAATGCCTTTGAAATGGCTTTAAAATGGATTTGGAGCATGGAGACGATTATCTCAGGATGGCAATATAAACAAACGAAACTTTTAGTAGATTTCTACTTATTTTATTAAATATTATCTCCACCAAACAGGACAAGCTTGCATCTGTTATAGTTTTGGAGAAAAATGTGTTCATTTCATGTATGCGCGAAATGCCTTAAAAATGGCTTTAAAATGGATTTGGAGCATGGAGACGATTTTCTCGGGATTGCAAGATAACCAAACAAAACTTTTAGTGGATTTCTACTTATTTTATTAAATATCATCTCCACCAAACAGGACAAGCTTGCATCTGTTATAGTTTTGGAGAAAAATGTGTTCATTTCATGTATGCGCGAAATGCCTTAAAAATGGCTTTAAAATGGATATGGAGCATGGAGACGATTATCTCGGGATTGCAAGATAACCAAACAAAACTTTTAGTGGATTTCTACTTATTTTATTAAATATCATCTCCACCAAACAGGACAAGCTTGCATGTGTTATAGTTTTGGAGAAAAATGTGTTCATTTCATGTATGCGCAAAATGCCTTTGAAATGGCTTTAAAATGGATTTGGAGCATGGAGACGATTATCTCAGGATGGCAATATAAACAAACGAAACTTTTAGTAGATTTCTACTTATTTTATTAAATATTATCTCCACCAAACAGGACAAGCTTGCATCTGTTATAGTTTTGGAGAAAAATGTGTTCATTTCATGTATGCGCGAAATGCCTTAAAAATGGCTTTAAAATGGATTTGGAGCATGGAGACGATTATCTCGGGATTGCAAGATAACCAAACAAAACTTTTAGTGGATTTCTACTTATTTTATTAAATATCATCTCCACCAAACAGGACAAGCTTGCATCTGTTATAGTTTTGGAGAAAAATGTGTTCATTTCATGTATGCGCAAAATGCCTTTGAAATGGCTTTAAAATGGATTTGGAGCATGGAGACGATTATCTCAGGATGGCAATATAAACAAACGAAACTTTTAGTAGATTTCTACTTATTTTATTAAATATTATCTCCACCAAACAGGACAAGCTTGCATCTGTTATAGTTTTGGAGAAAAATGTGTTCATTTCATGTATGCGCGAAATGCCTTAAAAATGGCTTTAAAATGGATTTGGAGCATGGAGACGATTATCTCAGGATTGCAAGATAACCAAACAAAACTTTTAGTGGATTTCTACTTATTTTATTAAATATCATCTCCACCAAACAGGACAAGCTTGCATGTGTTATAGTTTTGGAGAAAAATGTGTTCATTTCATGTATGCGCAAAATGCCTTTGAAATGGCTTTAAAATGGATTTGGAGCATGGAGACGATTATCTCGGGATTGCAAGATAACCAAACAAAACTTTTAGTGGATCTCTACTTATTTTATTAAATATCATCTCCACCAAACAGGACAAGCTTGCATCTGTTATAGTTTTGGAGAAAAATGTGTTCATTTCATGTATGCGCGAAATGCCTTAAAAATGGCTTTAAAATGGATTTGGAGCATGGAGACGATTATCTCGGGATTGCAAGATAACCAAACAAAACTTTTAGTGGATTTCTACTTATTTTATTAAATATCATCTCCACCAAACAGGACAAGCTTGCATCTGTTATAGTTTTGGAGAAAAATGTGTTCATTTCATGTATGCGCGAAATGCCTTAAAAATGGCTTTAAAATGGATTTGGAGCATGGAGACGATTATCTCGGGATTGCAAGATAACCAAACAAAACTTTTAGTGGATTTCTACTTATTTTATTAAATATCATCTCCACCAAACAGGACAAGCTTGCATCTGTTATAGTTTTGGAGAAAAATGTGTTAATTTCATGTATGCGCGAAATGCCTTAAAAATGGCTTTAAAATGGATTTGGAGCATGGAGACGATTATCTCGGGATTGCAAGATAACCAAACAAAACTTTTAGTGGATTTCTACTTATTTTATTAAATATCATCTCCACCAAACAGGACAAGCTTGCATGTGTTATAGTTTTGGAGAAAAATGTGTTCATTTCATGTATGCGCAAAATGCCTTTGAAATGGCTTTAAAATGGATTTGGAGCATGGAGACGATTATCTCAGGATGGCAATATAAACAAACGAAACTTTTAGTAGATTTCTACTTATTTTATTAAATATTATCTCCACCAAACAGGACAAGCTTGCATCTGTTATAGTTTTGGAGAAAAATGTGTTCATTTCATGTATGCGCGAAATGCCTTAAAAATGGCTTTAAAATGGATTTGGAGCATGGAGACGATTATCTCGGGATTGCAAGATAACCAAACAAAACTTTTAGTGGATTTCTACTTATTTTATTAAATATCATCTCCACCAAACAGGACAAGCTTGCATCTGTTATAGTTTTGGAGAAAAATGTGTTCATTTCATGTATGCGCGAAATGCCTTAAAAATGGCTTTAAAATGGATATGGAGCATGGAGACGATTATCTCGGGATTGCAAGATAACCAAACAAAACTTTTAGTGGATTTCTACTTATTTTATTAAATATCATCTCCACCAAACAGGACAAGCTTGCATGTGTTATAGTTTTGGAGAAAAATGTGTTCATTTCATGTATGCGCAAAATGCCTTTGAAATGGCTTTAAAATGGATTTGGAGCATGGAGACGATTATCTCAGGATGGCAATATAAACAAACGAAACTTTTAGTAGATTTCTACTTATTTTATTAAATATTATCTCCACCAAACAGGACAAGCTTGCATCTGTTATAGTTTTGGAGAAAAATGTGTTCATTTCATGTATGCGCGAAATGCCTTAAAAATGGCTTTAAAATGGATTTGGAGCATGGAGTCGATTATCTCGGGATTGCAAGATAACCAAACAAAACTTTTAGTGGATTTCTACTTATTTTATTAAATATCATCTCCACCAAACAGGACAAGCTTGCATCTGTTATAGTTTTGGAGAAAAATGTGTTCATTTCATGTATGCGCGAAATGCCTTAAAAATGGCTTTAAAATGGATTTGGAGCATGGAGACGATTATCTCGGGATTGCAAGATAACCAAACAAAACTTTTAGTGGATTTCTACTTATTTTATTAAATATCATCTCCACCAAACAGGACAAGCTTGCATGTGTTATAGTTTTGGAGAAAAATGTGTTCATTTCATGTATGCGCAAAATGCCTTTCAAATGGCTTTAAAATGGATTTGGAGCATGGAGACGATTATCTCAGGATGGCAATATAAACAAACGAAACTTTTAGTAGATTTCTACTTATTTTATTAAATATTATCTCCACCAAACAGGACAAGCTTGCATCTGTTATAGTTTTGGAGAAAAATGTGTTCATTTCATGTATGCGCGAAATGCCTTAAAAATGGCTTTAAAATGGATTTGGAGCATGGAGACGATTATCTCGGGATTGCAAGATAACCAAACAAAACTTTTAGTGGATTTCTACTTATTTTATTAAATATCATCTCCACCAAACAGGACAAGCTTGCATCTGTTATAGTTTTGGAGAAAAATGTGTTCATTTCATGTATGCGCGAAATGCCTTAAAAATGGCTTTAAAATGGATTTGGAGCATGGAGACGATTATCTCGGGATTGCAAGATAACCAAACAAAACTTTTAGTGGATTTCTACTTATTTTATTAAATATCATCTCCACCAAACAGGACAAGCTTGCATGTGTTATAGTTTTGGAGAAATATGTGTTCATTTCATGTATGCGCAAAATGCCTTTGAAATGGCTTTAAAATGGATTTGGAGCATGGAGACGATTATCTCAGGATGGCAATATAAACAAACGAAACTTTTAGTAGATTTCTACTTATTTTATTAAATATTATCTCCACCAAACAGGACAAGCTTGCATCTGTTATAGTTTTGGAGAAAAATGTGTTCATTTCATGTATGCGCGAAATGCCTTAAAAATGGCTTTAAAATGGATTTGGAGCATGGAGACGATTATCTCGGGATTGCAAGATAACCAAACAAAACTTTTAGTGGATTTCTACTTATTTTATTAAATATCATCTCCACCAAACAGGACAAGCTTGCATGTGTTATAGTTTTGGAGAAAAATGTGTTCATTTCATGTATGCGCAAAATGCCTTTGAAATGGCTTTAAAATGGATTTGGAGCATGGAGACGATTATCTCGGGATTGCAAGATAACCAAACAAAACTTTTAGTGGATCTCTACTTATTTTATTAAATATCATCTCCACCAAACAGGACAAGCTTGCATCTGTTATAGTTTTGGAGAAAAATGTGTTCATTTCATGTATGCGCGAAATGCCTTAAAAATGGCTTTAAAATGGATTTGGAGCATGGAGACGATTATCTCGGGATTGCAAGATAACCAAACAAAACTTTTAGTGGATTTCTACTTATTTTATTAAATATCATCTCCACCAAACAGGACAAGCTTGCATCTGTTATAGTTTTGGAGAAAAATGTGTTCATTTCATGTATGCGCGAAATGCCTTAAAAATGGCTTTAAAATGGATTTGGAGCATGGAGACGATTATCTCGGGATTGCAAGATAACCAAACAAAACTTTTAGTGGATTTCTACTTATTTTATTAAATATCATCTCCACCAAACAGGACAAGCTTGCATCTGTTATAGTTTTGGAGAAAAATGTGTTCATTTCATGTATGCGCGAAATGCCTTAAAAATGGCTTTAAAATGGATTTGGAGCATGGAGACGATTATCTCGGGATTGCAAGATAACCAAACAAAACTTTTAGTGGATTTCTACTTATTTTATTAAATATCATCTCCACCAAACAGGACAAGCTTGCATCTGTTATAGTTTTGGAGAAAAATGTGTTCATTTCATGTATGCGCAAAATGCCTTTGAAATGGCTTTAAAATGGATTTGGAGCATGGAGACGATTATCTCAGGATGGCAATATAAACAAACGAAACTTTTAGTAGATTTCTACTTATTTTATTAAATATTATCTCCACCAAACAGGACAAGCTTGCATCTGTTATAGTTTTGGAGAAAAATGTGTTCATTTCATGTATGCGCGAAATGCCTTAAAAATGGCTTTAAAATGGATTTGGAGCATGGAGACGATTATCTCAGGATTGCAAGATAACCAAACAAAACTTTTAGTGGATTTCTACTTATTTTATTAAATATCATCTCCACCAAACAGGACAAGCTTGCATGTGTTATAGTTTTGGAGAAAAATGTGTTCATTTCATGTATGCGCAAAATGCCTTTGAAATGGCTTTAAAATGGATTTGGAGCATGGAGACGATTATCTCGGGATTGCAAGATAACCAAACAAAACTTTTAGTGGATCTCTACTTATTTTATTAAATATCATCTCCACCAAACAGGACAAGCTTGCATCTGTTATAGTTTTGGAGAAAAATGTGTTCATTTCATGTATGCGCGAAATGCCTTAAAAATGGCTTTAAAATGGATTTGGAGCATGGAGACGATTATCTCGGGATTGCAAGATAACCAAACAAAACTTTTAGTGGATTTCTACTTATTTTATTAAATATCATCTCCACCAAACAGGACAAGCTTGCATCTGTTATAGTTTTGGAGAAAAATGTGTTCATTTCATGTATGCGCGAAATGCCTTAAAAATGGCTTTAAAATGGATTTGGAGCATGGAGACGATTATCTCGGGATTGCAAGATAACCAAACAAAACTTTTAGTGGATTTCTACTTATTTTATTAAATATCATCTCCACCAAACAGGACAAGCTTGCATCTGTTATAGTTTTGGAGAAAAATGTGTTAATTTCATGTATGCGCGAAATGCCTTAAAAATGGCTTTAAAATGGATTTGGAGCATGGAGACGATTATCTCGGGATTGCAAGATAACCAAACAAAACTTTTAGTGGATTTCTACTTATTTTATTAAATATCATCTCCACCAAACAGGACAAGCTTGCATGTGTTATAGTTTTGGAGAAAAATGTGTTCATTTCATGTATGCGCAAAATGCCTTTGAAATGGCTTTAAAATGGATTTGGAGCATGGAGACGATTATCTCAGGATGGCAATATAAACAAACGAAACTTTTAGTAGATTTCTACTTATTTTATTAAATATTATCTCCACCAAACAGGACAAGCTTGCATCTGTTATAGTTTTGGAGAAAAATGTGTTCATTTCATGTATGCGCGAAATGCCTTAAAAATGGCTTTAAAATGGATTTGGAGCATGGAGTCGATTATCTCGGGATTGCAAGATAACCAAACAAAACTTTTAGTGGATTTCTACTTATTTTATTAAATATCATCTCCACCAAACTGGACAAGCTTGCATCTGTTATAGTTTTGGAGAAAAATGTGTTCATTTCATGTATGCGCGAAATGCCTTAAAAATGGCTTTAAAATGGATTTGGAGCATGGAGACGATTATCTCGGGATTGCAAGATAACCAAACAAAACTTTTAGTGGATTTCTACTTATTTTATTAAATATCATCTCCACCAAACAGGACAAGCTTGCATGTGTTATAGTTTTGGAGAAAAATGTGTTCATTTCATGTATGCGCAAAATGCCTTTGAAATGGCTTTAAAATGGATTTGGAGCATGGAGACGATTATCTCAGGATGGCAATATAAACAAACGAAACTTTTAGTAGATTTCTACTTATTTTATTAAATATTATCTCCACCAAACAGGACAAGCTTGCATCTGTTATAGTTTTGGAGAAAAATGTGTTCATTTCATGTATGCGCGAAATGCCTTAAAAATGGCTTTAAAATGGATTTGGAGCATGGAGACGATTATCTCGGGATTGCAAGATAACCAAACAAAACTTTTAGTGGATTTCTACTTATTTTATTAAATATCATCTCCACCAAACAGGACAAGCTTGCATCTGTTATAGTTTTGGAGAAAAATGTGTTCATTTCATGTATGCGCGAAATGCCTTAAAAATGGCTTTAAAATGGATTTGGAGCATGGAGACGATTATCTCGGGATTGCAAGATAACCAAACAAAACTTTTAGTGGATTTCTACTTATTTTATTAAATATCATCTCCACCAAACAGGACAAGCTTGCATGTGTTATAGTTTTGGAGAAATATGTGTTCATTTCATGTATGCGCAAAATGCCTTTGAAATGGCTTTAAAATGGATTTGGAGCATGGAGACGATTATCTCAGGATGGCAATATAAACAAACGAAACTTTTAGTAGATTTCTACTTATTTTATTAAATATTATCTCCACCAAACAGGACAAGCTTGCATCTGTTATAGTTTTGGAGAAAAATGTGTTCATTTCATGTATGCGCGAAATGCCTTAAAAATGGCTTTAAAATGGATTTGGAGCATGGAGACGATTATCTCGGGATTGCAAGATAACCAAACAAAACTTTTAGTGGATTTCTACTTATTTTATTAAATATCATCTCCACCAAACAGGACAAGCTTGCATGTGTTATAGTTTTGGAGAAAAATGTGTTCATTTCATGTATGCGCAAAATGCCTTTGAAATGGCTTTAAAATGGATTTGGAGCATGGAGACGATTATCTCGGGATTGCAAGATAACCAAACAAAACTTTTAGTGGATCTCTACTTATTTTATTAAATATCATCTCCACCAAACAGGACAAGCTTGCATCTGTTATAGTTTTGGAGAAAAATGTGTTCATTTCATGTATGCGCGAAATGCCTTAAAAATGGCTTTAAAATGGATTTGGAGCATGGAGACGATTATCTCGGGATTGCAAGATAACCAAACAAAACTTTTAGTGGATTTCTACTTATTTTATTAAATATCATCTCCACCAAACAGGACAAGCTTGCATCTGTTATAGTTTTGGAGAAAATTGTGTTCATTTCATGTATGCGCGAAATGCCTTAAAAATGGCTTTAAAATGGATTTGGAGCATGGAGACGATTATCTCGGGATTGCAAGATAACCAAACAAAACTTTTAGTGGATTTCTACTTATTTTATTAAATATCATCTCCACCAAACAGGACAAGCTTGCATCTGTTTATAGTTTTGGAGAAAAATGTGTTCATTTCATGTATGCGCGAAATGCCTTAAAAATGGCTTTAAAATGGATTTGGAGCATGGAGACGATTATCTCGGGATTGCAAGATAACCAAACAAAACTTTTAGTGGATTTCTACTTATTTTATTAAATATCATCTCCACCAAACAGGACAAGCTTGCATGTGTTATAGTTTTGGAGAAAAATGTGTTCATTTCATGTATGCGCAAAATGCCTTTGAAATGGCTTTAAAATGGATTTGGAGCATGGAGACGATTATCTCAGGATGGCAATATAAACAAACGAAACTTTTAGTAGATTTCTACTTATTTTATTAAATATTATCTCCACCAAACAGGACAAGCTTGCATCTGTTATAGTTTTGGAGAAAAATGTGTTCATTTTTATGTATGCGCGAAATGCCTTAAAAATGGCTTTAAAATGGATTTGGAGCATGGAGACGATTATCTCGGGATTGCAAGATAACCAAACAAAACTTTTAGTGGATTTCTACTTATTTTATTAAATATTATCTCCACCAAACAGGACAAGCTTGCATCTGTTATAGTTTTGGAGAAAAATGTGTTCATTTCATGTATGCGCGAAATGCCTTAAAAATGGCTTTAAATGGATTTGGAGCATGGAGACGATTATCTCGGGATTGCAAGATAACCAAACAAAACTTTTAGTGGATTTCTACTTATTTTATTAAATATCATCTCCACCAAACAGGACAAGCTTGCATGTGTTATAGTTTTGGAGAAAAATGTGTTCATTTCATGTATGCGCAAAATGCCTTTGAAATGGCTTTAAATGGATTTGGAGCATGGAGACGATTATCTCAGGATGGCAATATAAACAAACGAAACTTTAGTAGATTTCTACTTATTTTATTAAATATTATCTCCACCAAACAGGACAAGCTTGCATCTGTTATAGTTTTGGAGAAAAATGTGTTCATTTCATGTATGCGCGAAATGCCTTAAAAATGGCTTTAAATGGATATGGAGCATGGAGACGATTATCTCGGGATTGCAAGATAACCAAACAAAACTTTTAGTGGATTTCTACTTATTTATTAAATATCATCTCTCTCCACCAAACAGGACAAGCTTGCATGTGTTATAGTTTTGGAGAAAAATGTGTTCATTTCATGTATGCGCAAAATGCCTTTGAAATGGCTTTAAAATGGATTTGGAGCATGGAGACGATTATCTCAGGATGGCAATATAAACAAACGAAACTTTTAGTAGATTTCTACTTATTTTATTAAATATTATCTCCACCAAACAGGACAAGCTTGCATCTGTTATAGTTTTGGAGAAAAATGTGTTCATTTCATGTATGCGCGAAATGCCTTAAAAATGGCTTTAAAATGGATATGGAGCATGGAGACGATTATCTCGGGATTGCAAGATAACCAAACAAAACTTTTAGTGGATTTCTACTTATTTTATTAAATATCATCTCCACCAAACAGGACAAGCTTGCATCTGTTATAGTTTTGGAGAAAAATGTGTTAATTTCATGTATGCGCGAAATGCCTTAAAAATGGCTTTAAAATGGATTTGGAGCATGGAGACGATTATCTCGGGATTGCAAGATAACTAGTGATGAGCGAGTGGGTCTATTTTAGTATAGCCCTTTGCCAGGGCAGCCAAAAATTGGGAGGCTCCACATTGTCCCTGGATAGAGACGTGCATGATGGCCTGTAAACCTGAAGTGCCCATTGTAAGGAAGTGGGTCTATTTCAGTATAGCCCTTTGCCAGGGCAGCCAAAAATTGGGAGGCTCCACATTGTCCCTGGATAGAGACGTGCATGATGGCCTGTAAACCTGAAGTGCCCATTGTAAGGAAGTGGGTCTATTTCAGTATAGCCCTTTGCCAGGGCAGCCAAAAATTGGGAGGCTCCACATTGTCCCTGGATAGAGACGTGCATGATGGCCTGTAAACCTGAAGTGCCCATTGTAAGGAAGTGGGTCTATTTCAGTATAGCCCTTTGCCAGGGCAGCCAAAAATTGGGAGGCTCCACATTGTCCCTGGATAGAGACGTGCATGATGGCCTGTAAACCTGAAGTGCCCATTGTAAGGAAGTGGGTCTATTTCAGTATAGCCCTTTGCCAGGGCAGCCAAAAATTGGGAGGCTCCACATTGTCCCTGGGTAGAGACGTGCATGATGGCCTCAAAACATTAAGTGTCCATTTTAAGGAAGTGGGTCTATTTCAGTATAGCCCTTTGCCAGGGCAGCCAAAAATTGGGAGGCTCCACATTGTCCCTGGATAGAGACGTGCATGATGGCCTGTAAACCTGAAGTGCCCATTGTAAGGAAGTGGGTGTATTTCAGTATAGCCCTTAGGCAGGGCAGCCAAAAATTGGGAGGCTCCACGTTGTCCCTGGGTAGAGACGTGCATGAGGGCCTCAAAACATTGTTCCCATTGCAAAGGAGCGGGTCTCCTGTCGTTGTAATGTCCATTCTGCAAAGAATGGGCGAAAAAATTTACCACTGGGGGTATACCTGAAACAAAGACCTAACTATTGTAACGGTCATCATGATGGCGCATGAGGAGAAGGAGGAGCAGTCCAGCGATTATCCAAAGTCGAGAAGTGTACCCATGGGTGAGTGGAGGTACATGGCAAACTTTAAACTCCGCTCTCATTTGCTGGTGGTGTGGTGAAGTCTGGCCCAATCCAACCCTTGTTCATCTTTATCAGAGTCAGCCTGTCAGCATTTTCAGTTGACAGGCGGGTGCGTTTATCTGTAATGATTCCACCTGCGGCACTAAAAACACGCTCTGACAAAACGCTAGCAGCAGGGCAGGCCAGGACTTCCAAGGCGTAGAGAGCCAATTCATGCCACGTGTCCAGCTTGGATACCCAATAATTGTAAGGCACAGAGGAATGTCGGAGTACAGTTGTTCGATCTGCAAGGTACTCCTTCAGCATCTGGGCAAACTTAGGATTTCTTGTGGCACTACCCCGCACCTCAGGGGCTGTGGTACGTGAGGGGCTGAGAAAACTGTCCCACATCTTAAAGACTGTTCCCCTACCTCTGGCGGATTGGACTTGTGCCTCTCTCGGCTGTACGCCTCGGTTGTCCACTGATTCCTGACCTATGCCGCTAGCGTTTTGTGAGGGGAATGCTTTGCCTACTTCCGTGAGTATGGCCTTCCGAAACTGCTGCATTTTGGTTGACCTCTCCTCCACGGGAATAAGAGACAAAAAGTTCTCCTTGTAGCGTGGGTCTAACAGTGTTACCAACCAGTAATGATTGTCGGCCAAGATGTTCTTAACGCGAGGGTCACGAGACAGGCAGCTTACCATAAAGTCAGCCATGTGCGCCAGACTCTTAACAGCCAGGACTTCAGTAGCCTGACCAACAAGATGACTGAACATGCTGTCCTCCTCCTCCTCCTCCTCCTCCTCCTCCTCCTCATCTACCCTGTCCTCTGGCCAGCCACGCTGAATCGAGGATATGACTGGTGTGCATGTCATATCCTCAATTTGGCCGGAGAGTTGCTCCATGTCTTCATCCTCCTCCTCGTCATAGTCCTCCACTGCACGTTGTGATGAGACGAGGCTGGGCTGTGTGTTATCACCCACACCCACTACTGTTTCTTGCTGCAACTCATCGCGCTCCGCCTGCAATGCATCATGTTTGTTTTTCAGCAGGGACCGTTTTAGAAGGCAGAGTAGCGGTATGGTGACGCTAATAATGGCGTCATCACCACTCACCATCTTGGTGGAGTCCTCAAAGTTTTGGAGGATGGTACATAGGTCTGACATCCATCTCCACTCCTCAGGTGTTATGTGTGGAGTTTGACCCATTTCCCGACGGCTTAGGTGATGCAGGTACTCAACAACTGCCCTCTTCTGCTCACATATCCTGACCAACATGTGCAGAGTTGAATTCCAACGCGTGGGGACATCACACACCAGTCTGTGAGCCGGAAGATGCAAACGGCGCTGAAAGCCGGCAAGGCCGGCTGAAGCAGTAGGTGACTTTCAAAAATGTGCAGACAGGCGGCGAACTTTTACCAGCAGATCAGACAGCTCTGGGTATGACTTTATAAACCGCTGAACCACGAGGTTGAGCACATGGGCCACGCATGGAACATGTGTCAGCTGGCCTCGCCTCAAAGCCGCCACCAGGTTCCGGCCATTGTCACAAACGACCTTTCCTGGCTTTAGGTTCAGAGGTGTGAGCCAGTGATCTGCCTGCTGTTTCAGAGCTGTCCACAGCTCTTCTGCATTGTGGGGTTTGTCACCTATGCAGATTAGCTTCAGCACAGCCTGTTGCCGCTTCGCCGAGGCAGTGCTGCAGTGCTTCCAGCTTGTGACTGGTGTGGAGGGCACAGTGGATGAGGATGCGCAGGAGGAGGAGGAGGCTGAAGAGCATGACATTCCGGAGCTGTAGAGTGTGGGTGAAACACTGACTGAGGTAGGGCCTGCAAACCTTGGTGTGGGAAGGACGTGTTCCGTCCCTCGCTCAGACTGGGTCCCAGCTTCCACAATATTAACCCAGTGTGCCGTCAACGAGATGTAGCGGCCTTGCCCACAAGCACTTGTCCACGTGTCTGTGGTTAGGTGGACCTTGGGTGAAACAGCGTTGTTCAGGGCACGTGTGATGTTTTGTGACACGTGGTTATGCAACGCGGGGACGGCACACCGGGAGAAATAGTGGCGGCTGGGGACCGAGTAACGTGGGACAGCTGCCGCCATCAGGTCACGGAATGCTTCTGTCTCCACCAGCCTAAAAGGCAACATTTCCAGCGCAAGCAGTCGCGAAATGTTAGCATTTAGAACTGTGGCATGTGGGGTGTTGGCAGTGTATTTGCGCCTGCGTTCAAAGGTTTGCTGAATGGATAACTGAACGCTGCGCTGGGACAAGGACGTGCTTGATGATGGTGTTCTTTCTGCGTAGGCAACTGCAGGTGCAGGAGTGGAGGAGGCTTGTTCGCAGGCAGCATGGACAGAGGATTGGCTCGCATGCACAACCAGCGAAGACGTAGCAGTGACATCAGCAAGCACTGCTCCTCGACTCTGTTGTACTTCCCACAAAGTCGGGTGCTTGGCTGACATGTGCCTGATCATGCTGGTGGTGGTCAGGCTGCTAGTTTTGGTACCCCTGCTGATGCTGGCACGGCAGGTGTTGCAAATGGCCTTTTTTGAATCATCTGGATCCAACTTAAAAAACTGCCAGACTCGTGAAGACCTAACATTTGTACAGGCACCTTGTGTCGTCGTGTTGTTCCGGGGAACGGTTGCCTGACTTCTGCCTGGGGCCACCACCCTGCTTCTTACTGCCTGTTGTGATGCTACGCCTCCCTCCCCCTGTGCACTGCTGTCCTCGCTCTGCATATCCTCCTGCCAGGTTGGGTCAGTTACTGGATCATCCACCACGTCGTCTTCCTCTTCCGCACCCTGCTCCTCCTCCTGACTTGCTGACAATTGTGTCTCATCATCGTCCACCACTTGTTGAGACACGTTGCCAACTTCGTGAGAACGTGGCTGCTCAAATATTTGGCCATCTGTACAGACGATCTCCTCATGACCCACTTCAATATGAGCTGGCGAGAGGCCAGAATGTGTGAATGGAAACGTGAACAGCTCTTCCGAGTGTCCAAGTGTGGGATCATTAATGTCCGAGGAGGACGTGTACTCAGCCTGGTGGTAGGAAGGAGGATCAGGTTCAGAAATGTGCGGTGCAGTATCACGGCTACTGACACTTGACCGTGTGGAAGACAGAGTGTTTGTGGTGGTGCCAATCTGACTGGAAGCATTATCCGCTATCCAACTAACAACCTGTTGACACTGGTCTTGGTTCAAGAGCGGTGTACTGCTGCGGTCCCCAAGAATTTGGGACAGGACGTGCGAGCGACTAGATGTGGCCCTTTGTTGTGGCGAAATTAGAGCTTGCCCACGACCTCGGCCTCTGCCTGCACCACCATCACGTCCACTTCCTTGTTCCTTGCCAATGCCCTTGCGCATTTTGCAATGCTGTGCACTGCTGACGTGTATATTCACTACTTGTGCGTTATATCAAAGTTTCTGGAAATTGCACACAAGTGCACCTGTACGCTGCCACCGACAGGCACACACGTGCGGTTTTTAAATGCAAGCACGGACGCACTAAGAACCTAACACAGGTTTTAGGAGCAAAAATTAAGAACTCTGACACTATCAGCCACTGCTGACTGACGTGTATTATACACTACACTTGTGCGTTATATAATAGTTTGGTAAACGCACACCAGTGCACCTGTACGCTGCCACCAACAGGCACACACGTGCGGTTTTAAAAACCAAGCACGGACGCAATAATAACCTAACACAGGTTTTAGGAGCAAAAATTAAGAACTCTGACACTATCAGCCACTGCTGACTGACGTGTATTATACACTACACTTGTGCGTTATATAATAGTTTGGTAAACGCACACCAGTGCACCTGTACGCTGCCACCAACAGGCACACACGTGCGGTTTTAAAAACCAAGCACGGACGCAATAATAACCTAACACAGGTTTTAGGAGCAAAAATTAAGAACTCTGACACTATCAGCCACTGCTGACTGACGTGTATTATACACTACACTTGTGCGTTATATAATAGTTTGGTAAACGCACACCAGTGCACCTGTACGCTGCCACCAACAGGCACACACGTGCGGTTTTAAAAACCAAGCACGGACGCAATAATAACCTAACACAGGTTTTAGGAGCAAAAATTAAGAACTCTGACACTATCAGCCACTGCTGACTGACGTGTATTATACACTACACTTGTGCGTTATATAATAGTTTGGTAAACGCACACCAGTGCACCTGTACGCTGCCACCAACAGGCACACACGTGCGGTTTTAAAAACCAAGCACGGACGCAATAATAACCTAACACAGGTTTTAGGAGCAAAAATTAAGAACTCTGACACTATCAGCCACTGCTGACTGACGTGTATTATACACTACACTTGTGCGTTATATAATAGTTTGGTAAACGCACACCAGTGCACCTGTACGCTGCCACCAACAGGCACACACGTGCGGTTTTAAAAACCAAGCACGGACGCAATAATAACCTAACACAGGTTTTAGGAGCAAAAATTAAGAACTCTGACACTATCAGCCACTGCTGACTGACGTGTATTATACACTACACTTGTGCGTTATATAATAGTTTGGTAAACGCACACCAGTGCACCTGTACGCTGCCACCAACAGGCACACACGTGCGGTTTTAAAAACCAAGCACGGACGCAATAATAACCTAACACAGGTTTTAGGAGCAAAAATTAAGAACTCTGACACTATCAGCCACTGCTGACTGACGTGTATTATACACTACACTTGTGCGTTATATAATAGTTTGGTAAACGCACACCAGTGCACCTGTACGCTGCCACCAACAGGCACACACGTGCGGTTTTAAAAACCAAGCACGGACGCAATAATAACCTAACACAGGTTTTAGGAGCAAAAATTAAGAACTCTGACACTATCAGCGACTGCTGACTGACGTGTATTATACACTACACTTGTGCGTTATATAATAGTTTGGTAAACGCACACCAGTGCACCTGTACGCTGCCACCAACAGGCACACACGTGCGGTTTTAAAAACCAAGCACGGACGCAATAATAACCTAACAGGTTTTTTTGGGGAGCGACAATTACAGTACAGACAAGTCAGACACTATCTGGACTGTTTTACACTGTGTACACCAGCCCCAGATATGAAGGCTGGTATACGGTCACCACTACCCTGCCTGCCTGCCTGCCTGTATACTGCTACAATAGTCCTGACAAGGACTCTTTTGGTCACTAGCCTGTATTCAGACCTGGCTATACCCTGCCTGTATATAGCAACAATAGTCCTGAGAAGGACTCTGCTACTGTACGCCGACCTGGCTATACCCTGCCTGCCTGTATACAACTAGAATAGTCCTGAGAAGGACTTTTGGTCACACTGTTTGCAGCCCTGCAACTGAAAAAGCTATAAAGGGCCGCAAAGCTTTCCCTGAATCAGCGACACTCTCCCTACACTCACTGTCAGAATAGCTGTGAGCAGAGCACAGCGCGCCGGCCTATATAAAGGCTCGGTGACGCTGTGCAGGCCGGCCAATCACTGCAATTCCACAACTAACAGGGCTGTGGCATTGCAGTGGTCTGCCAGCCAATCCCTGCATGAGGGCTGGCTCTCAAAAGAGCGCCAACATGCAGAAATGAAGACCACGAGTAAAGCACGAGTATCGCGAGATTACTCGGTCCCCGCCGAGCAGCCCGAGTACAGTGATACTCGTGCGAGTACCGAGTAGTGACAAGCATGCTCGCTCATCACTAAAGATAACCAAACAAAACTTTTAGTGGATTTCTACTTATTTTATTAAATATCATCTCCACCAAACAGGACAAGCTTGCATGTGTTATAGTTTTGGAGAAAAATGTGTTCATTTCATGTATGCGCAAAATGCCTTTGAAATGGCTTTAAAATGGATTTGGAGCATGGAGACGATTATCTCAGGATGGCAATATAAACAAACGAAACTTTTAGTAGATTTCTACTTATTTTATTAAATATTATCTCCACCAAACAGGACAAGCTTGCATCTGTTATAGTTTTGGAGAAAAATGTGTTCATTTCATGTTTGCGCGAAATGCCTTAAAAATGGCTTTAAAATGGATTTGGAGCATGGAGACTATTATCTCGGGATTGCAAGATAACCAAACAAAACTTTTAGTGGATTTCTACTTATTTTATTAAATATCATCTCCACCAAACAGGACAAGCTTGCATCTGTTATAGTTTTGGAGAAAAATGTGTTCATTTCATGTATGCGCGAAATGCCTTAAAAATGGCTTTAAAATGGATATGGAGCATGGAGACGATTATCTCGGGATTGCAAGATAACCAAACAAAACTTTTAGTGGATTTCTACTTATTTTATTAAATATCATCTCCACCAAACAGGACAAGCTTGCATGTGTTATAGTTTTGGAGAAAAATGTGTTCATTTCATGTATGCGCAAAATGCCTTTGAAATGGCTTTAAAATGGATTTGGAGCATGGAGACGATTATCTCAGGATGGCAATATAAACAAACAAAACTTTTAGTAGATTTCTACTTATTTTATTAAATATTATCTCCACCAAACAGGACAAGCTTGCATCTGTTATAGTTTTGGAGAAAAATGTGTTCATTTCATGTATGCGCGAAATGCCTTAAAAATGGCTTTAAAATGGATTTGGAGCATGGAGACGATTATCTCGGGATTGCAAGATAACCAAACAAAACTTTTAGTGGATTTCTACTTATTTTATTAAATATCATCTCCACCAAACAGGACAAGCTTGCATGTGTTATAGTTTTGGAGAAAAATGTGTTCATTTCATGTATGCGCAAAATGCCTTTGAAATGGCTTTAAAATGGATTTGGAGCATGGAGACGATTATCTCAGGATGGCAATATAAACAAACGAAACTTTTATTAGATTTCTACTTATTTTATTAAATATTATCTCCACCAAACAGGACAAGCTTGCATCTGTTATAGTTTTGGAGAAAAATGTGTTCATTTCATGTATGCGCGAAATGCCTTAAAAATGGCTTTAAAATGGATTTGGAGCATGGAGACGATTATCTCGGGATTGCAAGATAACCAAACAAAACTTTTAGTGGATTTCTACTTATTTTATTAAATATCATCTCCACCAAACAGGACAAGCTTGCATGTGTTATAGTTTTGGAGAAAAATGTGTTCATTTCATGTATGCGCAAAATGCCTTTGAAATGGCTTTAAAATGGATTTGGAGCATGGAGACGATTATCTCGGGATTGCAAGATAACCAAACAAAACTTTTAGTGGATCTCTACTTATTTTATTAAATATCATCTCCACCAAACAGGACAAGCTTGCATCTGTTATAGTTTTGGAGAAAAATGTGTTCATTTCATGTATGCGAGAAATGCCTTAAAAATGGCTTTAAAATGGATTTGGAGCATGGAGACGATTATCTCGGGATTGCAAGATAACCAAACAAAACTTTTAGTGGATTTCTACTTATTTTATTAAATATCATCTCCACCAAACAGGACAAGCTTGCATCTGTTATAGTTTTGGAGAAAAATGTGTTCATTTCATGTATGCGCGAAATGCCTTAAAAATGGCTTTAAAATGGATTTGGAGCATGGAGACGATTATCTCGGGATTGCAAGATAACCAAACAAAACTTTTAGTGGATTTCTACTTATTTTATTAAATATCATCTCCACCAAACAGGACAAGCTTGCATCTGTTATAGTTTTGGAGAAAAATGTGTTAATTTCATGTATGCGCGAAATGCCTTAAAAATGGCTTTAAAATGGATTTGGAGCATGGAGACGATTATCTCGGGATTGCAAGATAACCAAACAAAACTTTTAGTGGATTTCTACTTATTTTATTAAATATCATCTCCACCAAACAGGACAAGCTTGCATGTGTTATAGTTTTGGACAAAAATGTGTTCATTTCATGTATGCGCAAAATGCCTTTGAAATGGCTTTAAAATGGATTTGGAGCATGGAGACGATTATCTCAGGATGGCAATATAAACAAACGAAACTTTTAGTAGATTTCTACTTATTTTATTAAATATTATCTCCACCAAACAGGACAAGCTTGCATCTGTTATAGTTTTGGAGAAAAATGTGTTCATTTCATGTATGCGCGAAATGCCTTAAAAATGGCTTTAAAATGGATTTGTAGCATGGAGACGATTATCTCGGGATTGCAAGATAACCAAACAAAACTTTTAGTGGATTTCTACTTATTTTATTAAATATCATCTCCACCAAACAGGACAAGCTTGCATCTGTTATAGTTTTGGAGAAAAATGTGTTCATTTCATGTATGCGCGAAATGCCTTAAAAATGGCTTTAAAATGGATATGGAGCATGGAGACGATTATCTCGGGATTGCAAGATAACCAAACAAAACTTTTAGTGGATTTCTACTTATTTTATTAAATATCATCTCCACCAAACAGGACAAGCTTGCATGTGTTATAGTTTTGGAGAAAAATGTGTTCATTTCATGTATGCGCAAAATGCCTTTGAAATGGCTTTAAAATGGATTTGGAGCATGGAGACGATTATCTCAGGATGGCAATATAAACAAACGAAACTTTTAGTAGATTTCTACTTATTTTATTAAATATTATCTCCACCAAACAGGACAAGCTTGCATCTGTTATAGTTTTGGAGAAAAATGTGTTCATTTCATGTATGCGCGAAATGCCTTAAAAATGGCTTTATAATGGATTTGGAGCATGGAGACGATTATCTCGGGATTGCAAGATAACCAAACAAAACTTTTAGTGGATTTCTACTTATTTTATTAAATATCATCTCCACCAAACAGGACAAGCTTGCATCTGTTATAGTTTTGGAGAAAAATGTGTTCATTTCATGTATGCGCGAAATGCCTTAAAAATGGCTTTAAAATGGATTTGGAGCATGGAGACGATTATCTCGGGATTGCAAGATAACCAAACAAAACTTTTAGTGGATTTCTACTTATTTTATTAAATATCATCTCCACCAAACAGGACAAGCTTGCATGTGTTATAGTTTTGGAGAAAAATGTGTTCATTTCATGTATGCGCAAAATGCCTTTGAAATGGCTTTAAAATGGATTTGGAGCATGGAGACGATTATCTCAGGATGGCAATATAAACAAACGAAACTTTTAGTAGATTTCTACTTATTTTATTAAATATTATCTCCACCAAACAGGACAAGCTTGCATCTGTTATAGTTTTGGAGAAAAATGTGTTCATTTCATGTATGCGCGAAATGCCTTAAAAATGGCTTTAAAATGGATTTGGAGCATGGAGACGATTATCTCGGGATTGCAAGATAACCAAACAAAACTTTTAGTGGATTTCTACTTATTTTATTAAATATCATCTCCACCAAACAGGACAAGCTTGCATCTGTTATAGTTTTGGAGAAAAATGTGTTCATTTCATGTATGCGCGAAATGCCTTAAAAATGGCTTTAAAATGGATTTGGAGCATGGAGACGATTATCTCGGGATTGCAAGATAACCAAACAAAACTTTTAGTGGATTTCTACTTATTTTATTAAATATCATCTCCACCAAACAGGACAAGCTTGCATGTGTTATAGTTTTGGAGAAATATGTGTTCATTTCATGTATGCGCAAAATGCCTTTGAAATGGCTTTAAAATGGATTTGGAGCATGGAGACGATTATCTCAGGATGGCAATATAAACAAACGAAACTTTTAGTAGATTTCTACTTATTTTATTAAATATTATCTCCACCAAACAGGACAAGCTTGCATCTGTTATAGTTTTGGAGAAAAATGTGTTCATTTCATGTATGCGCGAAATGCCTTAAAAATGGCTTTAAAATGGATTTGGAGCATGGAGACGATTATCTCGGGATTGCAAGATAACCAAACAAAACTTTTAGTGGATTTCTACTTATTTTATTAAATATCATCTCCACCAAACAGGACAAGCTTGCATGTGTTATAGTTTTGGAGAAAAATGTGTTCATTTCATGTATGCGCAAAATGCCTTTGAAATGGCTTTAAAATGGATTTGGAGCATGGAGACGATTATCTCGGGATTGCAAGATAACCAAACAAAACTTTTAGTGGATCTCTACTTATTTTATTAAATATCATCTCCACCAAACAGGACAAGCTTGCATCTGTTATAGTTTTGGAGAAAAATGTGTTCATTTCATGTATGCGCGAAATGCCTTAAAAATGGCTTTAAAATGGATTTGGAGCATGGAGACGATTATCTCGGGATTGCAAGATAACCAAACAAAACTTTTAGTGGATTTCTACTTATTTTATTAAATATCATCTCCACCAAACAGGACAAGCTTGCATCTGTTATAGTTTTGGAGAAAAATGTGTTCATTTCATGTATGCGCGAAATGCCTTAAAAATGGCTTTAAAATGGATTTGGAGCATGGAGACGATTATCTCGGGATTGCAAGATAACCAAACAAAACTTTTAGTGGATTTCTACTTATTTTATTAAATATCATCTCCACCAAACAGGACAAGCTTGCATCTGTTATAGTTTTGGAGAAAAATGTGTTCATTTCATGTATGCGCGAAATGCCTTAAAAATGGCTTTAAAATGGATTTGGAGCATGGAGACGATTATCTCGGGATTGCAAGATAACCAAACAAAACTTTTAGTGGATTTCTACTTATTTTATTAAATATCATCTCCACCAAACAGGACAAGCTTGCATGTGTTATAGTTTTGGAGAAAAATGTGTTCATTTCATGTATGCGCAAAATGCCTTTGAAATGGCTTTAAAATGGATTTGGAGCATGGAGACGATTATCTCAGGATGGCAATATAAACAAACGAAACTTTTAGTAGATTTCTACTTATTTTATTAAATATTATCTCCACCAAACAGGACAAGCTTGCATCTGTTATAGTTTTGGAGAAAAATGTGTTCATTTCATGTATGCGCGAAATGCCTTAAAAATGGCTTTAAAATGGATTTGGAGCATGGAGACGATTATCTCGGGATTGCAATATAACCAAACAAAACTTTTAGTGGATTTCTACTTATTTTATTAAATATCATCTCCACCAAACAGGACAAGCTTGCATCTGTTATAGTTTTGGAGAAAAATGTGTTCATTTCATGTATGCGCGAAATGCCTTAAAAATGGCTTTAAAATGGATATGGAGCATGGAGACGATTATCTCGGGATTGCAAGATAACCAAACAAAACTTTTAGTGGATTTCTACTTATTTTATTAAATATCATCTCCACCAAACAGGACAAGCTTGCATGTGTTATAGTTTTGGAGAAAAATGTGTTCATTTCATGTATGCGCAAAATGCCTTTGAAATGGCTTTAAAATGGATTTGGAGCATGGAGACGATTATCTCAGGATGGCAATATAAACAAACAAAACTTTTAGTAGATTTCTACTTATTTTATTAAATATTATCTCCACCAAACAGGACAAGCTTGCATCTGTTATAGTTTTGGAGAAAAATGTGTTCATTTCATGTATGCGCGAAATGCCTTAAAAATGGCTTTAAAATGGATTTGGAGCATGGAGACGATTATCTCGGGATTGCAAGATAACCAAACAAAACTTTTAGTGGATTTCTACTTATTTTATTAAATATCATCTCCACCAAACAGGACAAGCTTGCATGTGTTATAGTTTTGGAGAAAAATGTGTTCATTTCATGTATGCGCAAAATGCCTTTGAAATGGCTTTAAAATGGATTTGGAGCATGGAGACGATTATCTCAGGATGGCAATATAAACAAACGAAACTTTTATTAGATTTCTACTTATTTTATTAAATATTATCTCCACCAAACAGGACAAGCTTGCATCTGTTATAGTTTTGGAGAAAAATGTGTTCATTTCATGTATGCGCGAAATGCCTTAAAAATGGCTTTAAAATGGATTTGGAGCATGGAGACGATTATCTCGGGATTGCAAGATAACCAAACAAAACTTTTAGTGGATTTCTACTTATTTTATTAAATATCATCTCCACCAAACAGGACAAGCTTGCATGTGTTATAGTTTTGGAGAAAAATGTGTTCATTTCATGTATGCGCAAAATGCCTTTGAAATGGCTTTAAAATGGATTTGGAGCATGGAGACGATTATCTCGGGATTGCAAGATAACCAAACAAAACTTTTAGTGGATCTCTACTTATTTTATTAAATATCATCTCCACCAAACAGGACAAGCTTGCATCTGTTATAGTTTTGGAGAAAAATGTGTTCATTTCATGTATGCGAGAAATGCCTTAAAAATGGCTTTAAAATGGATTTGGAGCATGGAGACGATTATCTCGGGATTGCAAGATAACCAAACAAAACTTTTAGTGGATTTCTACTTATTTTATTAAATATCATCTCCACCAAACAGGACAAGCTTGCATCTGTTATAGTTTTGGAGAAAAATGTGTTCATTTCATGTATGCGCGAAATGCCTTAAAAATGGCTTTAAAATGGATTTGGAGCATGGAGACGATTATCTCGGGATTGCAAGATAACCAAACAAAACTTTTAGTGGATTTCTACTTATTTTATTAAATATCATCTCCACCAAACAGGACAAGCTTGCATCTGTTATAGTTTTGGAGAAAAATGTGTTAATTTCATGTATGCGCGAAATGCCTTAAAAATGGCTTTAAAATGGATTTGGAGCATGGAGACGATTATCTCGGGATTGCAAGATAACCAAACAAAACTTTTAGTGGATTTCTACTTATTTTATTAAATATCATCTCCACCAAACAGGACAAGCTTGCATGTGTTATAGTTTTGGAGAAAAATGTGTTCATTTCATGTATGCGCAAAATGCCTTTGAAATGGCTTTAAAATGGATTTGGAGCATGGAGACGATTATCTCAGGATGGCAATATAAACAAACGAAACTTTTAGTAGATTTCTACTTATTTTATTAAATATTATCTCCACCAAACAGGACAAGCTTGCATCTGTTATAGTTTTGGAGAAAAATGTGTTCATTTCATGTATGCGCGAAATGCCTTAAAAATGGCTTTAAAATGGATTTGTAGCATGGAGACGATTATCTCGGGATTGCAAGATAACCAAACAAAACTTTTAGTGGATTTCTACTTATTTTATTAAATATCATCTCCACCAAACAGGACAAGCTTGCATCTGTTATAGTTTTGGAGAAAAATGTGTTCATTTCATGTATGCGCGAAATGCCTTAAAAATGGCTTTAAAATGGATATGGAGCATGGAGACGATTATCTCGGGATTGCAAGATAACCAAACAAAACTTTTAGTGGATTTCTACTTATTTTATTAAATATCATCTCCACCAAACAGGACAAGCTTGCATGTGTTATAGTTTTGGAGAAAAATGTGTTCATTTCATGTATGCGCAAAATGCCTTTGAAATGGCTTTAAAATGGATTTGGAGCATGGAGACGATTATCTCAGGATGGCAATATAAACAAACGAAACTTTTAGTAGATTTCTACTTATTTTATTAAATATTATCTCCACCAAACAGGACAAGCTTGCATCTGTTATAGTTTTGGAGAAAAATGTGTTCATTTCATGTATGCGCGAAATGCCTTAAAAATGGCTTTATAATGGATTTGGAGCATGGAGACGATTATCTCGGGATTGCAAGATAACCAAACAAAACTTTTAGTGGATTTCTACTTATTTTATTAAATATCATCTCCACCAAACAGGACAAGCTTGCATCTGTTATAGTTTTGGAGAAAAATGTGTTCATTTCATGTATGCGCGAAATGCCTTAAAAATGGCTTTAAAATGGATTTGGAGCATGGAGACGATTATCTCGGGATTGCAAGATAACCAAACAAAACTTTTAGTGGATTTCTACTTATTTTATTAAATATCATCTCCACCAAACAGGACAAGCTTGCATGTGTTATAGTTTTGGAGAAAAATGTGTTCATTTCATGTATGCGCAAAATGCCTTTGAAATGGCTTTAAAATGGATTTGGAGCATGGAGACGATTATCTCAGGATGGCAATATAAACAAACGAAACTTTTAGTAGATTTCTACTTATTTTATTAAATATTATCTCCACCAAACAGGACAAGCTTGCATCTGTTATAGTTTTGGAGAAAAATGTGTTCATTTCATGTATGCGCGAAATGCCTTAAAAATGGCTTTAAAATGGATTTGGAGCATGGAGACGATTATCTCGGGATTGCAAGATAACCAAACAAAACTTTTAGTGGATTTCTACTTATTTTATTAAATATCATCTCCACCAAACAGGACAAGCTTGCATCTGTTATAGTTTTGGAGAAAAATGTGTTCATTTCATGTATGCGCGAAATGCCTTAAAAATGGCTTTAAAATGGATTTGGAGCATGGAGACGATTATCTCGGGATTGCAAGATAACCAAACAAAACTTTTAGTGGATTTCTACTTATTTTATTAAATATCATCTCCACCAAACAGGACAAGCTTGCATGTGTTATAGTTTTGGAGAAATATGTGTTCATTTCATGTATGCGCAAAATGCCTTTGAAATGGCTTTAAAATGGATTTGGAGCATGGAGACGATTATCTCAGGATGGCAATATAAACAAACGAAACTTTTAGTAGATTTCTACTTATTTTATTAAATATTATCTCCACCAAACAGGACAAGCTTGCATCTGTTATAGTTTTGGAGAAAAATGTGTTCATTTCATGTATGCGCGAAATGCCTTAAAAATGGCTTTAAAATGGATTTGGAGCATGGAGACGATTATCTCGGGATTGCAAGATAACCAAACAAAACTTTTAGTGGATTTCTACTTATTTTATTAAATATCATCTCCACCAAACAGGACAAGCTTGCATGTGTTATAGTTTTGGAGAAAAATGTGTTCATTTCATGTATGCGCAAAATGCCTTTGAAATGGCTTTAAAATGGATTTGGAGCATGGAGACGATTATCTCGGGATTGCAAGATAACCAAACAAAACTTTTAGTGGATCTCTACTTATTTTATTAAATATCATCTCCACCAAACAGGACAAGCTTGCATCTGTTATAGTTTTGGAGAAAAATGTGTTCATTTCATGTATGCGCGAAATGCCTTAAAAATGGCTTTAAAATGGATTTGGAGCATGGAGACGATTATCTCGGGATTGCAAGATAACCAAACAAAACTTTTAGTGGATTTCTACTTATTTTATTAAATATCATCTCCACCAAACAGGACAAGCTTGCATCTGTTATAGTTTTGGAGAAAAATGTGTTCATTTCATGTATGCGCGAAATGCCTTAAAAATGGCTTTAAAATGGATTTGGAGCATGGAGACGATTATCTCGGGATTGCAAGATAACCAAACAAAACTTTTAGTGGATTTCTACTTATTTTATTAAATATCATCTCCACCAAACAGGACAAGCTTGCATCTGTTATAGTTTTGGAGAAAAATGTGTTCATTTCATGTATGCGCGAAATGCCTTAAAAATGGCTTTAAAATGGATTTGGAGCATGGAGACGATTATCTCGGGATTGCAAGATAACCAAACAAAACTTTTAGTGGATTTCTACTTATTTTATTAAATATCATCTCCACCAAACAGGACAAGCTTGCATGTGTTATAGTTTTGGAGAAAAATGTGTTCATTTCATGTATGCGCAAAATGCCTTTGAAATGGCTTTAAAATGGATTTGGAGCATGGAGACGATTATCTCAGGATGGCAATATAAACAAACGAAACTTTTAGTAGATTTCTACTTATTTTATTAAATATTATCTCCACCAAACAGGACAAGCTTGCATCTGTTATAGTTTTGGAGAAAAATGTGTTCATTTCATGTATGCGCGAAATGCCTTAAAAATGGCTTTATAATGGATTTGGAGCATGGAGACGATTATCTCGGGATTGCAAGATAACCAAACAAAACTTTTAGTGGATTTCTACTTATTTTATTAAATATCATCTCCACCAAACAGGACAAGCTTGCATCTGTTATAGTTTTGGAGAAAAATGTGTTCATTTCATGTATGCGCGAAATGCCTTAAAAATGGCTTTAAAATGGATTTGGAGCATGGAGACGATTATCTCGGGATTGCAAGATAACCAAACAAAACTTTTAGTGGATTTCTACTTATTTTATTAAATATCATCTCCACCAAACAGGACAAGCTTGCATGTGTTATAGTTTTGGAGAAAAATGTGTTCATTTCATGTATGCGCAAAATGCCTTTGAAATGGCTTTAAAATGGATTTGGAGCATGGAGACGATTATCTCAGGATGGCAATATAAACAAACGAAACTTTTAGTAGATTTCTACTTATTTTATTAAATATTATCTCCACCAAACAGGACAAGCTTGCATCTGTTATAGTTTTGGAGAAAAATGTGTTCATTTCATGTATGCGCGAAATGCCTTAAAAATGGCTTTAAAATGGATTTGGAGCATGGAGACGATTATCTCGGGATTGCAAGATAACCAAACAAAACTTTTAGTGGATTTCTACTTATTTTATTAAATATCATCTCCACCAAACAGGACAAGCTTGCATCTGTTATAGTTTTGGAGAAAAATGTGTTCATTTCATGTATGCGCGAAATGCCTTAAAAATGGCTTTAAAATGGATTTGGAGCATGGAGACGATTATCTCGGGATTGCAAGATAACCAAACAAAACTTTTAGTGGATTTCTACTTATTTTATTAAATATCATCTCCACCAAACAGGACAAGCTTGCATGTGTTATAGTTTTGGAGAAATATGTGTTCATTTCATGTATGCGCAAAATGCCTTTGAAATGGCTTTAAAATGGATTTGGAGCATGGAGACGATTATCTCAGGATGGCAATATAAACAAACGAAACTTTTAGTAGATTTCTACTTATTTTATTAAATATTATCTCCACCAAACAGGACAAGCTTGCATCTGTTATAGTTTTGGAGAAAAATGTGTTCATTTCATGTATGCGCGAAATGCCTTAAAAATGGCTTTAAAATGGATTTGGAGCATGGAGACGATTATCTCGGGATTGCAAGATAACCAAACAAAACTTTTAGTGGATTTCTACTTATTTTATTAAATATCATCTCCACCAAACAGGACAAGCTTGCATGTGTTATAGTTTTGGAGAAAAATGTGTTCATTTCATGTATGCGCAAAATGCCTTTGAAATGGCTTTAAAATGGATTTGGAGCATGGAGACGATTATCTCAGGATGGCAATATAAACAAACGAAACTTTTAGTAGATTTCTACTTATTTTATTAAATATTATCTCCACCAAACAGGACAAGCTTGCATCTGTTATAGTTTTGGAGAAAAATGTGTTCATTTCATGTATGCGCGAAATGCCTTAAAAATGGCTTTAAAATGGATTTGGAGCATGGAGACGATTATCTCGGGATTGCAAGATAACCAAACAAAACTTTTAGTGGATTTCTACTTATTTTATTAAATATCATCTCCACCAAACAGGACAAGCTTGCATCTGTTATAGTTTTGGAGAAAAATGTGTTCATTTCATGTATGCGCGAAATGCCTTAAAAATGGCTTTAAAATGGATTTGGAGCATGGAGACGATTATCTCGGGATTGCAAGATAACCAAACAAAACTTTTAGTGGATTTCTACTTATTTTATTAAATATCATCTCCACCAAACAGGACAAGCTTGCATGTGTTATAGTTTTGGAGAAAAATGTGTTCATTTCATGTATGCGCAAAATGCCTTTGAAATGGCTTTAAAATGGATTTGGAGCATGGAGACGATTATCTCAGGATGGCAATATAAACAAACGAAACTTTTAGTAGATTTCTACTTATTTTATTAAATATTATCTCCACCAAACAGGACAAGCTTGCATCTGTTATAGTTTTGGAGAAAAATGTGTTCATTTCATGTATGCGCGAAATGCCTTAAAAATGGCTTTAAAATGGATTTGGAGCATGGAGACGATTATCTCGGGATTGCAAGATAACCAAACAAAACTTTTAGTGGATTTCTACTTATTTTATTAAATATCATCTCCACCAAACAGGACAAGCTTGCATCTGTTATAGTTTTGGAGAAAAATGTGTTCATTTCATGTATGCGCGAAATGCCTTAAAAATGGCTTTAAAATGGATTTGGAGCATGGAGACGATTATCTCGGGATTGCAAGATAACCAAACAAAACTTTTAGTGGATTTCTACTTATTTTATTAAATATCATCTCCACCAAACAGGACAAGCTTGCATGTGTTATAGTTTTGGAGAAAAATGTGTTCATTTCATGTATGCGCAAAATGCCTTTGAAATGGCTTTAAAATGGATTTGGAGCATGGAGACGATTATCTCAGGATGGCAATATAAACAAACGAAACTTTTAGTAGATTTCTACTTATTTTATTAAATATTATCTCCACCAAACAGGACAAGCTTGCATCTGTTATAGTTTTGGAGAAAAATGTGTTCATTTCATGTATGCGCGAAATGCCTTAAAAATGGCTTTAAAATGGATTTGGAGCATGGAGACGATTATCTCGGGATTGCAAGATAACCAAACAAAACTTTTAGTGGATTTCTACTTATTTTATTAAATATCATCTCCACCAAACAGGACAAGCTTGCATCTGTTATAGTTTTGGAGAAAAATGTGTTCATTTCATGTATGCGCGAAATGCCTTAAAAATGGCTTTAAAATGGATTTGGAGCATGGAGACGATTATCTCGGGATTGCAAGATAACCAAACAAAACTTTTAGTGGATTTCTACTTATTTTATTAAATATCATCTCCACCAAACAGGACAAGCTTGCATGTGTTATAGTTTTGGAGAAAAATGTGTTCATTTCATGTATGCGCAAAATGCCTTAAAAATGGCTTTAAAATGGATTTGGAGCATGGAGACGATTATCTCAGGATGGCAATATAAACAAACGAAACTTTTAGTAGATTTCTACTTATTTTATTAAATATTATCTCCACCAAACAGGACAAGCTTGCATCTGTTATAGTTTTGGAGAAAAATGTGTTCATTTCATGTATGTGCGAAATGCCTTAAAAATGGCTTTAAAATGGATTTGGAGCATGGAGACGATTATCTCGGGATTGCAAGATAACCAAACAAAACTTTTAGTGGATTTCTACTTATTTTATTAAATATCATCTCCACCAAACAGGACAAGCTTGCATCTGTTATAGTTTTGGAGAAAAATGTGTTCATTTCATGTATGCGCGAAATGCCTTAAAAATGGCTTTAAAATGGATTTGGAGCATGGAGACGATTATCTCGGGATTGCAAGATAACCAAACAAAACTTTTAGTGGATTTCTACTTATTTTATTAAATATCATCTCCACCAAACAGGACAAGCTTGCATGTGTTATAGTTTTGGAGAAATATGTGTTCATTTCATGTATGCGCAAAATGCCTTTGAAATGGCTTTAAAATGGATTTGGAGCATGGAGACGATTATCTCAGGATGGCAATATAAACAAACGAAACTTTTAGTAGATTTCTACTTATTTTATTAAATATTATCTCCACCAAACAGGACAAGCTTGCATCTGTTATAGTTTTGGAGAAAAATGTGTTCATTTCATGTATGCGCGAAATGCCTTAAAAATGGCTTTAAAATGGATTTGGAGCATGGAGACGATTATCTCGGGATTGCAAGATAAGCAAACAAAACTTTTAGTGGATTTCTACTTATTTTATTAAATATCATCTCCACCAAACAGGACAAGCTTGCATGTGTTATAGTTTTGGAGAAATATGTGTTCATTTCATGTATGCGCAAAATGCCTTTGAAATGGCTTTAAAATGGATTTGGAGCATGGAGACGATTATCTCAGGATGGCAATATAAACAAACGAAACTTTTAGTAGATTTCTACTTATTTTATTAAATATTATCTCCACCAAACAGGACAAGCTTGCATCTGTTATAGTTTTGGAGAAAAATGTGTTCATTTCATGTATGCGCGAAATGCCTTAAAAATGGCTTTAAAATGGATTTGGAGCATGGAGACGATTATCTCGGGATTGCAAGATAACCAAACAAAACTTTTAGTGGATTTCTACTTATTTTATTAAATATCATCTCCACCAAACAGGACAAGCTTGCATCTGTTATAGTTTTGGAGAAAAATGTGTTCATTTCATGTATGCGCGAAATGCCTTAAAAATGGCTTTAAAATGGATTTGGAGCATGGAGACGATTATCTCGGGATTGCAAGATAACCAAACAAAACTTTTAGTGGATTTCTACTTATTTTATTAAATATCATCTCCACCAAACAGGACAAGCTTGCATCTGTTATAGTTTTGGAGAAAAATGTGTTCATTTCATGTATGCGCGAAATGCCTTAAAAATGGCTTTAAAATGGATTTGGAGCATGGAGACGATTATCTCGGGATTGCAAGATAACCAAACAAAACTTTTAGTGGATTTCTACTTATTTTATTAAATATCATCTCCACCAAACAGGACAAGCTTGCATCTGTTATAGTTTTGGAGAAAAATGTGTTCATTTCATGTATGCGCGAAATGCCTTAAAAATGGCTTTCAAATGGATTTGGAGCATGGAGACGATTATCTCGGAATTGCAAGATAACCAAACAAAACTTTTAGTGGATTTCTACTTATTTTATTAAATATCATCTCCACCAAACAGGACAAGCTTGCATGTGTTATAGTTTTGGAGAAAAATGTGTTCATTTCATGTATGCGCAAAATGCCTTTGAAATGGCTTTAAAATGGATTTGGAGCATGGAGACGATTATCTCAGGATGGCAATATAAACAAACGAAACTTTTAGTAGATTTCTACTTATTTTATTAAATATTATCTCCACCAAACAGGACAAGCTTGCATCTGTTATAGTTTTGGAGAAAAATGTGTTCATTTCATGTATGCGCGAAATGCCTTAAAAATGGCTTTAAAATGGATTTGGAGCATGGAGACGATTATCTCGGAATTGCAAGATAACCAAACAAAACTTTTAGTGGATTTCTACTTATTTTATTAAATATCATCTCCACCAAACAGGACAAGCTTGCATGTGTTATAGTTTTGGAGAAAAATGTGTTCATTTCATGTATGCGCAAAATGCCTTTGAAATGGCTTTAAAATGGATTTGGAGCATGGAGACGATTATCTCAGGATGGCAATATAAACAAACGAAACTTTTAGTAGATTTCTACTTATTTTATTAAATATTATCTCCACCAAACAGGACAAGCTTGCATCTGTTATAGTTTTGGAGAAAAATGTGTTCATTTCATGTATGCGCGAAATGCCTTAAAAATGGCTTTAAAATGGATTTGGAGCATGGAGACGATTATCTCGGGATTGCAAGATAACCAAACAAAACTTTTAGTGGATTTCTACTTATTTTATTAAATATCATCTCCACCAAACAGGACAAGCTTGCATGTGTTATAGTTTTGGAGAAAAATGTGTTCATTTCATGTATGCGCAAAATGCCTTTGAAATGGCTTTAAAATGGATTTGGAGCATGGAGACGATTATCTCAGGATGGCAATATAAACAAACGAAACTTTTAGTAGATTTCTACTTATTTTATTAAATATTATCTCCACCAAACAGGACAAGCTTGCATCTGTTATAGTTTTGGAGAAAAATGTGTTCATTTCATGTATGCGCGAAATGCCTTAAAAATGGCTTTAAAATGGATTTGGAGCATGGAGACGATTATCTCGGGATTGCAAGATAACCAAACAAAACTTTTAGTGGATTTCTACTTATTTTATTAAATATCATCTCCACCAAACAGGACAAGCTTGCATCTGTTATAGTTTTGGAGAAAAATGTGTTCATTTCATGTATGCGCGAAATGCCTTAAAAATGGCTTTAAAATGGATTTGGAGCATGGAGACGATTATCTCGGGATTGCAAGATAACCAAACAAAACTTTTAGTGGATTTCTACTTATTTTATTAAATATCATCTCCACCAAACAGGACAAGCTTGCATGTGTTATAGTTTTGGAGAAATATGTGTTCATTTCATGTATGCGCAAAATGCCTTTGAAATGGCTTTAAAATGGATTTGGAGCATGGAGACGATTATCTCAGGATGGCAATATAAACAAACGAAACTTTTAGTAGATTTCTACTTATTTTATTAAATATTATCTCCACCAAACAGGACAAGCTTGCATCTGTTATAGTTTTGGAGAAAAATGTGTTCATTTCATGTATGCGCGAAATGCCTTAAAAATGGCTTTAAAATGGATTTGGAGCATGGAGACGATTATCTCGGGATTGCAAGATAACCAAACAAAACTTTTAGTGGATTTCTACTTATTTTATTAAATATCATCTCCACCAAACAGGACAAGCTTGCATGTGTTATAGTTTTGGAGAAAAATGTGTTCATTTCATGTATGCGCAAAATGCCTTTGAAATGGCTTTAAAATGGATTTGGAGCATGGAGACGATTATCTCGGGATTGCAAGATAACCAAACAAAACTTTTAGTGGATCTCTACTTATTTTATTAAATATCATCTCCACCAAACAGGACAAGCTTGCATCTGTTATAGTTTTGGAGAAAAATGTGTTCATTTCATGTATGCGCGAAATGCCTTAAAAATGGCTTTAAAATGGATTTGGAGCATGGAGACGATTATCTCGGGATTGCAAGATAACCAAACAAAACTTTTAGTGGATTTCTACTTATTTTATTAAATATCATCTCCACCAAACAGGACAAGCTTGCATCTGTTATAGTTTTGGAGAAAAATGTGTTCATTTCATGTATGCGCGAAATGCCTTAAAAATGGCTTTAAAATGGATTTGGAGCATGGAGACGATTATCTCGGGATTGCAAGATAACCAAACAAAACTTTTAGTGGATTTCTACTTATTTTATTAAATATCATCTCCACCAAACAGGACAAGCTTGCATCTGTTATAGTTTTGGAGAAAAATGTGTTCATTTCATGTATGCGCGAAATGCCTTAAAAATGGCTTTAAAATGGATTTGGAGCATGGAGACGATTATCTCGGGATTGCAAGATAACCAAACAAAACTTTTAGTGGATTTCTACTTATTTTATTAAATATCATCTCCACCAAACAGGACAAGCTTGCATGTGTTATAGTTTTGGAGAAAAATGTGTTCATTTCATGTATGCGCAAAATGCCTTTGAAATGGCTTTAAAATGGATTTGGAGCATGGAGACGATTATCTCAGGATGGCAATATAAACAAACGAAACTTTTAGTAGATTTCTACTTATTTTATTAAATATTATCTCCACCAAACAGGACAAGCTTGCATCTGTTATAGTTTTGGAGAAAAATGTGTTCATTTCATGTATGCGCGAAATGCCTTAAAAATGGCTTTATAATGGATTTGGAGCATGGAGACGATTATCTCGGGATTGCAAGATAACCAAACAAAACTTTTAGTGGATTTCTACTTATTTTATTAAATATCATCTCCACCAAACAGGACAAGCTTGCATCTGTTATAGTTTTGGAGAAAAATGTGTTCATTTCATGTATGCGCGAAATGCCTTAAAAATGGCTTTAAAATGGATTTGGAGCATGGAGACGATTATCTCGGGATTGCAAGATAACCAAACAAAACTTTTAGTGGATTTCTACTTATTTTATTAAATATCATCTCCACCAAACAGGACAAGCTTGCATGTGTTATAGTTTTGGAGAAAAATGTGTTCATTTCATGTATGCGCAAAATGCCTTTGAAATGGCTTTAAAATGGATTTGGAGCATGGAGACGATTATCTCAGGATGGCAATATAAACAAACGAAACTTTTAGTAGATTTCTACTTATTTTATTAAATATTATCTCCACCAAACAGGACAAGCTTGCATCTGTTATAGTTTTGGAGAAAAATGTGTTCATTTCATGTATGCGCGAAATGCCTTAAAAATGGCTTTAAAATGGATTTGGAGCATGGAGACGATTATCTCGGGATTGCAAGATAACCAAACAAAACTTTTAGTGGATTTCTACTTATTTTATTAAATATCATCTCCACCAAACAGGACAAGCTTGCATCTGTTATAGTTTTGGAGAAAAATGTGTTCATTTCATGTATGCGCGAAATGCCTTAAAAATGGCTTTAAAATGGATTTGGAGCATGGAGACGATTATCTCGGGATTGCAAGATAACCAAACAAAACTTTTAGTGGATTTCTACTTATTTTATTAAATATCATCTCCACCAAACAGGACAAGCTTGCATGTGTTATAGTTTTGGAGAAATATGTGTTCATTTCATGTATGCGCAAAATGCCTTTGAAATGGCTTTAAAATGGATTTGGAGCATGGAGACGATTATCTCAGGATGGCAATATAAACAAACGAAACTTTTAGTAGATTTCTACTTATTTTATTAAATATTATCTCCACCAAACAGGACAAGCTTGCATCTGTTATAGTTTTGGAGAAAAATGTGTTCATTTCATGTATGCGCGAAATGCCTTAAAAATGGCTTTAAAATGGATTTGGAGCATGGAGACGATTATCTCGGGATTGCAAGATAACCAAACAAAACTTTTAGTGGATTTCTACTTATTTTATTAAATATCATCTCCACCAAACAGGACAAGCTTGCATGTGTTATAGTTTTGGAGAAAAATGTGTTCATTTCATGTATGCGCAAAATGCCTTTGAAATGGCTTTAAAATGGATTTGGAGCATGGAGACGATTATCTCGGGATTGCAAGATAACCAAACAAAACTTTTAGTGGATCTCTACTTATTTTATTAAATATCATCTCCACCAAACAGGACAAGCTTGCATCTGTTATAGTTTTGGAGAAAAATGTGTTCATTTCATGTATGCGCGAAATGCCTTAAAAATGGCTTTAAAATGGATTTGGAGCATGGAGACGATTATCTCGGGATTGCAAGATAACCAAACAAAACTTTTAGTGGATTTCTACTTATTTTATTAAATATCATCTCCACCAAACAGGACAAGCTTGCATCTGTTATAGTTTTGGAGAAAAATGTGTTCATTTCATGTATGCGCGAAATGCCTTAAAAATGGCTTTAAAATGGATTTGGAGCATGGAGACGATTATCTCGGGATTGCAAGATAACCAAACAAAACTTTTAGTGGATTTCTACTTATTTTATTAAATATCATCTCCACCAAACAGGACAAGCTTGCATCTGTTATAGTTTTGGAGAAAAATGTGTTCATTTCATGTATGCGCGAAATGCCTTAAAAATGGCTTTAAAATGGATTTGGAGCATGGAGACGATTATCTCGGGATTGCAAGATAACCAAACAAAACTTTTAGTGGATTTCTACTTATTTTATTAAATATCATCTCCACCAAACAGGACAAGCTTGCATGTGTTATAGTTTTGGAGAAAAATGTGTTCATTTCATGTATGCGCAAAATGCCTTTGAAATGGCTTTAAAATGGATTTGGAGCATGGAGACGATTATCTCAGGATGGCAATATAAACAAACGAAACTTTTAGTAGATTTCTACTTATTTTATTAAATATTATCTCCACCAAACAGGACAAGCTTGCATCTGTTATAGTTTTGGAGAAAAATGTGTTCATTTCATGTATGCGCGAAATGCCTTAAAAATGGCTTTAAAATGGATTTGGAGCATGGAGACGATTATCTCGGGATTGCAAGATAACCAAACAAAACTTTTAGTGGATTTCTACTTATTTTATTAAATATCATCTCCACCAAACAGGACAAGCTTGCATCTGTTATAGTTTTGGAGAAAAATGTGTTCATTTCATGTATGCGCGAAATGCCTTAAAAATGGCTTTAAAATGGATTTGGAGCATGGAGACGATTATCTCGGGATTGCAAGATAACCAAACAAAACTTTTAGTGGATTTCTACTTATTTTATTAAATATCATCTCCACCAAACAGGACAAGCTTGCATGTGTTATAGTTTTGGAGAAAAATGTGTTCATTTCATGTATGCGCAAAATGCCTTTGAAATGGCTTTAAAATGGATTTGGAGCATGGAGACGATTATCTCAGGATGGCAATATAAACAAACGAAACTTTTAGTAGATTTCTACTTATTTTATTAAATATTATCTCCACCAAACAGGACAAGCTTGCATCTGTTATAGTTTTGGAGAAAAATGTGTTCATTTCATGTATGCGCGAAATGCCTTAAAAATGGCTTTAAAATGGATTTGGAGCATGGAGACGATTATCTCGGGATTGCAAGATAACCAAACAAAACTTTTAGTGGATTTCTACTTATTTTATTAAATATCATCTCCACCAAACAGGACAAGCTTGCATGTGTTATAGTTTTGGAGAAAAATGTGTTCATTTCATGTATGCGCGAAATGCCTTAAAAATGGCTTTAAAATGGATTTGGAGCATGGAGACGATTATCTCGGGATTGCAAGATAACCAAACAAAACTTTTAGTGGATTTCTACTTATTTTATTAAATATCATCTCCACCAAACAGGACAAGCTTGCATGTGTTATAGTTTTGGAGAAAAATGTGTTCATTTCATGTATGCGCAAAATGCCTTAAAAATGGCTTTAAAATGGATTTGGAGCATGGAGACGATTATCTCAGGATGGCAATATAAACAAACGAAACTTTTAGTAGATTTCTACTTATTTTATTAAATATTATCTCCACCAAACAGGACAAGCTTGCATCTGTTATAGTTTTGGAGAAAAATGTGTTCATTTCATGTATGTGCGAAATGCCTTAAAAATGGCTTTAAAATGGATTTGGAGCATGGAGACGATTATCTCGGGATTGCAAGATAACCAAACAAAACTTTTAGTGGATTTCTACTTATTTTATTAAATATCATCTCCACCAAACAGGACAAGCTTGCATCTGTTATAGTTTTGGAGAAAAATGTGTTCATTTCATGTATGCGCGAAATGCCTTAAAAATGGCTTTAAAATGGATTTGGAGCATGGAGACGATTATCTCGGGATTGCAAGATAACCAAACAAAACTTTTAGTGGATTTCTACTTATTTTATTAAATATCATCTCCACCAAACAGGACAAGCTTGCATGTGTTATAGTTTTGGAGAAATATGTGTTCATTTCATGTATGCGCAAAATGCCTTTGAAATGGCTTTAAAATGGATTTGGAGCATGGAGACGATTATCTCAGGATGGCAATATAAACAAACGAAACTTTTAGTAGATTTCTACTTATTTTATTAAATATTATCTCCACCAAACAGGACAAGCTTGCATCTGTTATAGTTTTGGAGAAAAATGTGTTCATTTCATGTATGCGCGAAATGCCTTAAAAATGGCTTTAAAATGGATTTGGAGCATGGAGACGATTATCTCGGGATTGCAAGATAAGCAAACAAAACTTTTAGTGGATTTCTACTTATTTTATTAAATATCATCTCCACCAAACAGGACAAGCTTGCATGTGTTATAGTTTTGGAGAAATATGTGTTCATTTCATGTATGCGCAAAATGCCTTTGAAATGGCTTTAAAATGGATTTGGAGCATGGAGACGATTATCTCAGGATGGCAATATAAACAAACGAAACTTTTAGTAGATTTCTACTTATTTTATTAAATATTATCTCCACCAAACAGGACAAGCTTGCATCTGTTATAGTTTTGGAGAAAAATGTGTTCATTTCATGTATGCGCGAAATGCCTTAAAAATGGCTTTAAAATGGATTTGGAGCATGGAGACGATTATCTCGGGATTGCAAGATAACCAAACAAAACTTTTAGTGGATTTCTACTTATTTTATTAAATATCATCTCCACCAAACAGGACAAGCTTGCATCTGTTATAGTTTTGGAGAAAAATGTGTTCATTTCATGTATGCGCGAAATGCCTTAAAAATGGCTTTAAAATGGATTTGGAGCATGGAGACGATTATCTCGGGATTGCAAGATAACCAAACAAAACTTTTAGTGGATTTCTACTTATTTTATTAAATATCATCTCCACCAAACAGGACAAGCTTGCATCTGTTATAGTTTTGGAGAAAAATGTGTTCATTTCATGTATGCGCGAAATGCCTTAAAAATGGCTTTAAAATGGATTTGGAGCATGGAGACGATTATCTCGGGATTGCAAGATAACCAAACAAAACTTTTAGTGGATTTCTACTTATTTTATTAAATATCATCTCCACCAAACAGGACAAGCTTGCATCTGTTATAGTTTTGGAGAAAAATGTGTTCATTTCATGTATGCGCGAAATGCCTTAAAAATGGCTTTCAAATGGATTTGGAGCATGGAGACGATTATCTCGGAATTGCAAGATAACCAAACAAAACTTTTAGTGGATTTCTACTTATTTTATTAAATATCATCTCCACCAAACAGGACAAGCTTGCATGTGTTATAGTTTTGGAGAAAAATGTGTTCATTTCATGTATGCGCAAAATGCCTTTGAAATGGCTTTAAAATGGATTTGGAGCATGGAGACGATTATCTCAGGATGGCAATATAAACAAACGAAACTTTTAGTAGATTTCTACTTATTTTATTAAATATTATCTCCACCAAACAGGACAAGCTTGCATCTGTTATAGTTTTGGAGAAAAATGTGTTCATTTCATGTATGCGCGAAATGCCTTAAAAATGGCTTTAAAATGGATTTGGAGCATGGAGACGATTATCTCGGGATTGCAAGATAACCAAACAAAACTTTTAGTGGATTTCTACTTATTTTATTAAATATCATCTCCACCAAACAGGACAAGCTTGCATCTGTTATAGTTTTGGAGAAAAATGTGTTCATTTCATGTATGCGCGAAATGCCTTAAAAATGGCTTTAAAATGGATTTGGAGCATGGAGACGATTATCTCGGGATTGCAAGATAACCAAACAAAACTTTTAGTGGATTTCTACTTATTTTATTAAATATCATCTCCACCAAACAGGACAAGCTTGCATGTGTTATAGTTTTGGAGAAAAATGTGTTCATTTCATGTATGCGCAAAATGCCTTTGAAATGGCTTTAAAATGGATTTGGAGCATGGAGACGATTATCTCAGGATGGCAATATAAACAAACGAAACTTTTAGTAGATTTCTACTTATTTTATTAAATATTATCTCCACCAAACAGGACAAGCTTGCATCTGTTATAGTTTTGGAGAAAAATGTGTTCATTTCATGTATGCGCGAAATGCCTTAAAAATGGCTTTAAAATGGATTTGGAGCATGGAGACGATTATCTCGGGATTGCAAGATAACCAAACAAAACTTTTAGTGGATTTCTACTTATTTTATTAAATATCATCTCCACCAAACAGGACAAGCTTGCATCTGTTATAGTTTTGGAGAAAAATGTGTTCATTTCATGTATGCGCGAAATGCCTTAAAAATGGCTTTAAAATGGATTTGGAGCATGGAGACGATTATCTCGGGATTGCAAGATAACCAAACAAAACTTTTAGTGGATTTCTACTTATTTTATTAAATATCATCTCCACCAAACAGGACAAGCTTGCATGTGTTATAGTTTTGGAGAAAAATGTGTTCATTTCATGTATGCGCAAAATGCCTTAAAAATGGCTTTAAAATGGATTTGGAGCATGGAGACGATTATCTCAGGATGGCAATATAAACAAACGAAACTTTTAGTAGATTTCTACTTATTTTATTAAATATTATCTCCACCAAACAGGACAAGCTTGCATCTGTTATAGTTTTGGAGAAAAATGTGTTCATTTCATGTATGTGCGAAATGCCTTAAAAATGGCTTTAAAATGGATTTGGAGCATGGAGACGATTATCTCGGGATTGCAAGATAACCAAACAAAACTTTTAGTGGATTTCTACTTATTTTATTAAATATCATCTCCACCAAACAGGACAAGCTTGCATCTGTTATAGTTTTGGAGAAAAATGTGTTCATTTCATGTATGCGCGAAATGCCTTAAAAATGGCTTTAAAATGGATTTGGAGCATGGAGACGATTATCTCGGGATTGCAAGATAACCAAACAAAACTTTTAGTGGATTTCTACTTATTTTATTAAATATCATCTCCACCAAACAGGACAAGCTTGCATGTGTTATAGTTTTGGAGAAATATGTGTTCATTTCATGTATGCGCAAAATGCCTTTGAAATGGCTTTAAAATGGATTTGGAGCATGGAGACGATTATCTCAGGATGGCAATATAAACAAACGAAACTTTTAGTAGATTTCTACTTATTTTATTAAATATTATCTCCACCAAACAGGACAAGCTTGCATCTGTTATAGTTTTGGAGAAAAATGTGTTCATTTCATGTATGCGCGAAATGCCTTAAAAATGGCTTTAAAATGGATTTGGAGCATGGAGACGATTATCTCGGGATTGCAAGATAACCAAACAAAACTTTTAGTGGATTTCTACTTATTTTATTAAATATCATCTCCACCAAACAGGACAAGCTTGCATCTGTTATAGTTTTGGAGAAAAATGTGTTCATTTCATGTATGCGCGAAATGCCTTAAAAATGGCTTTAAAATTGATTTGGAGCATGGAGACGATTATCTCGGGATTGCAAGATAACCAAACAAAACTTTTAGTGGATTTCTACTTATTTTATTAAATATCATCTCCACCAAACAGGACAAGCTTGCATCTGTTATAGTTTTGGAGAAAAATGTGTTCATTTCATGTATGCGCGAAATGCCTTAAAATGGCTTTAAAATGGATTTGGAGCATGGAGACGATTATCTCGGGATTGCAAGATAACCAAACAAAACTTTTAGTGGATTTCTACTTATTTTATTAAATATCATCTCCACCAAACAGGACAAGCTTGCATCTGTTATAGTTTTGGAGAAAAATGTGTTCATTTCATGTATGCGCGAAATGCCTTAAAAATGGCTTTCAAATGGATTTGGAGCATGGAGACGATTATCTCGGGATTGCAATATAACCAAACAAAACTTTTAGTGGATTTCTACTTATTTTATTAAATATCATCTCCACCAAACAGGACAAGCTTGCATCTGTTATAGTTTTGGATAAAAATGTGTTCATTTCATGTATGCGCGAAATGCCTTAAAAATGGCTTTAAAATGGATTTGGAGCATGGAGACGATTATCTCGGGATTGCAAGATAACCAAACAAAACTTTTAGTGGATTTCTACTTATTTTATTAAATATCATCTCCACCAAACAGGACAAGCTTGCATCTGTTATAGTTTTGGAGAAAAATGTGTTCATTTCATGTATGCGCGAAATGCCTTAAAAATGGCTTTAAAATGGATTTGGAGCATGGAGACGATTATCTCGGGATTGCAAGATAACCAAACAAAACTTTTAGTGGATTTCTACTTATTTTATTAAATATCATCTCCACCAAACAGGACACGCTTGCATCTGTTATAGTTTTGGAGAAAAATGTGTTCATTTCATGTATGCGCGAAATGCCTTAAAAATGGCTTTAAAATGGATTTGGAGCATGGAGACAATTATCTCGGGATTGCAAGATAACCAAACAAAACTTTTAGTGGATTTCTACTTATTTTATTAAATATCATCTCCACCAAACAGGACAAGCTTGCATCTGTTATAGTTTTGGAGAAAAATGTGTTCATTTCATGTATGCGCGAAATGCCTTAAAAATGGCTTTAAAATGGATTTGGAGCATGGAGACGATTATCTCGGGATTGCAAGATAACCAAACAAAACTTTTAGTGGATTTCTACTTATTTTATTAAATATCATCTCCACCAAACAGGACAAGCTTGCATCTGTTATAGTTTTGGAGAAAAATGTGTTCATTTCATGTATGCGCGAAATGCCTTAAAAATGGCTTTAAAATGGATTTGGAACATGGAGACGATTATCTCGGGATTGCAAGATAACCAAACAAAACTTTTAGTGGATTTCTACTTATTTTATTAAATATCATCTCCACCAAACAGGACAAGCTTGCATGTGTTATAGTTTTGGAGAAAAATGTGTTCATTTCATGTATGCGCAAAATGCCTTTGAAATGGCTTTAAAATGGATTTGGAGCATGGAGACGATTATCTCAGGATGGCAATATAAACAAACGAAACTTTTAGTAGATTTCTACTTTTTTTATTAAATATTATCTCCACCAAACAGGACAAGCTTGCATCTGTTATAGTTTTGGAGAAAAATGTGTTCATTTCATGTATGCGCGAAATGCCTTAAAAATGGCTTTAAAATGGATTTGGAGCATGGAGACGATTATCTCGGGATTGCAAGATAACCAAACAAAACTTTTAGTGGATTTCTACTTATTTTATTAAATATCATCTCCACCAAACAGGACAAGCTTGCATGTGTTATAGTTTTGGAGAAAAATGTGTTCATTTCATGTATGCGCAAAATGCCTTTGAAATGGCTTTAAAATGGATTTGGAGCATGGAGACGATTATCTCAGGATGGCAATATAAACAAACGAAACTTTTAGTAGATTTCTACTTATTTTATTAAATATTATCTCCACCAAACAGGACAAGCTTGCATCTGTTATAGTTTTGGAGAAAAATGTGTTCATTTCATGTATAGGCGAAATGCCTTAAAAATGGCTTTAAAATGGATTTGGAGCATGGAGACGATTATCTCGGGATTGCAAGATAACCAAACAAAACTTTTAGTGGATTTCTACTTATTTTATTAAATATTATCTCCACCAAACAGGACAAGCTTGCATCTGTTATAGTTTTGGAGAAAAATGTGTTCATTTCATGTATGCGCGAAATGCCTTAAAAATGGCTTTAAAATGGATTTGGAGCATGGAGACGATTATCTCGGGATTGCAAGATAACCAAACAAAACTTTTAGTGGATTTCTACTTATTTTATTAAATATCATCTCCACCAAACAGGACAAGCTTGCATGTGTTATAGTTTTGGAGAAAAATGTGTTCATTTCATGTATGCGCAAAATGCCTTTGAAATGGCTTTAAAATGGATTTGGAGCATGGAGACGATTATCTCGGGATTGCAAGATAACCAAACAAAACTTTTAGTGGATTTCTACTTATTTTATTAAATATCATCTCCACCAAACAGAACAAGCTTGCATCTGTTATAGTTTTGGAGAAAAATGTGTTCATTTCATGTATGCGCGAAATGCCTTAAAAATGACTATAAAATGGATTTGGAGCATGGAGACGATTATCTCGGGATTGCAAGATAACCAAACAAAACTTTTAGTGGATTTCTACTTATTTTATTAAATATCATCTCCACCAAACAGGACAAGCTTGCATCTGTTATAGTTTTGGAGAAAAATGTGTTCATTTCATGTATGCGCGAAATGCCTTAAAAATGGCTTTAAAATGGATTTGGAGCATGGAGACGATTATCTCGGGATTGCAAGATAACCAAACAAAACTTTTAGTGTATTTCTACTTATTTTATTAAATATCATCTCCACCAAACAGGACAAGCTTGCATCTGTTATAGTTTTGGAGAAAAATGTGTTCATTTCATGTATGCGCGAAATGCCTTAAAAATGGCTTTAAAATGGATTTGGAGCATGGAGACGATTATCTCGGGATTGCAAGATAACCAAACAAAACTTTTAGTGGATTTCTACTTATTTTATTAAATATCATCTCCACCAAACAGGACAAGCTTGCATGTGTTATAGTTTTGGAGAAAAATGTGTTCATTTCATGTATGCGCAAAATGCCTTTGAAATGGCTTTAAAATGGATTTGGAGCATGGAGACGATTATCTCGGGATTGCAAGATAACCAAACAAAACTTTTAGTGGATCTCTACTTATTTTATTAAATATCATCTCCACCAAACAGGACAAGCTTGCATCTGTTATAGTTTTGGAGAAAAATGTGTTCATTTCATGTATGCGCGAAATGCCTTAAAAATGGCTTTAAAATGGATTTGGAGCATGGAGACGATTATCTCGGGATTGCAAGATAACAAAACAAAACTTTTAGTGGATTTCTACTTATTTTATTAAATATCATCTCCACCAAACAGGACAAGCTTGCATCTGTTATAGTTTTGGAGAAAAATGTGTTCATTTCATGTATGCGCGAAATGCCTTAAAAATGGCTTTAAAATGGATTTGGAGCATGGAGACGATTATCTCGGGATTGCAAGATAACCAAACAAAACTTTTAGTGGATTTCTACTTATTTTATTAAATATCATCTCCACCAAACAGGACAAGCTTGCATGTGTTATAGTTTTGGAGAAAAATGTGTTCATTTCATGTATGCGCAAAATGCCTTTGAAATGGCTTTAAAATGGATTTGGAGCCTGGAGACGATTATCTCAGGATGGCAATATAAACAAACGAAACTTTTAGTAGATTTCTACTTATTTTATTAAATATTATCTCCACCAAACAGGACAAGCTTGCATCTGTTATAGTTTTGGAGAAAAATGTGTTCATTTCATGTATGCGCGAAATGCCTTAAAAATGGCTTTAAAATGGATTTGGAGCATGGAGACGATTATCTCGGGATTGCAAGATAACCAAACAAAACTTTTAGTGGATTTCTACTTATTTTATTAAATATCATCTCCACCAAACAGGACAAGCTTGCATCTGTTATAGTTTTGGAGAAAAATGTGTTCATTTCATGTATGCGCGAAATGCCTTAAAAATGGCTTTAAAATGGATTTGGAGCATGGAGACGATTATCTCGGGATTGCAAGATAACCAAACAAAACATTTAGTGGATTTCTACTTATTTTATTAAATATCATCTCCACCAAACAGGACAAGCTTGCATGTGTTATAGTTTTGGAGAAATATGTGTTCATTTCATGTATGCGCAAAATGCCTTTGAAATGGCTTTAAAATGGATTTGGAGCATGGAGACGATTATCTCAGGATGGCAATATAAACAAACGAAACTTTTAGTAGATTTCTACTTATTTTATTAAATATTATCTCCACCAAACAGGACAAGCTTGCATCTGTTATAGTTTTGGAGAAAAATGTGTTCATTTCATGTATGCGCGAAATGCCTTAAAAATGGCTTTAAAATGGATTTGGAGCATGGAGACGATTATCTCGGGATTGCAAGATAACCAAACAAAACTTTTAGTGGATTTCTACTTATTTTATTAAATATCATCTCCACCAAACAGGACAAGCTTGCATCTGTTATAGTTTTGGAGAAAAATGTGTTCATTTCATGTATGCGCGAAATGCCTTAAAAATGGCTTTAAAATGGATTTGGAGCATGGAGACGATTATCTCGGGATTGCAAGATAACCAAACAAAACTTTTAGTGGATTTCTACTTATTTTATTAAATATCATCTCCACCAAACAGGAAAAGCTTGCATCTGTTATAGTTTTGGAGAAAAATGTGTTCATTTCATGTATGCGCGAAATGCCTTAAAAATGGCTTTAAAATGGATTTGGAGCATGGAGACGATTATCTCGGGATTGCAATATAACCAAACAAAACGTTTAGTGGATTTCTACTTATTTTATTAAATATCATCTCCACCAAACAGGACAAGCTTGCATCTGTTATAGTTTTGGAGAAAAATGTGTTCATTTCATGTATGCGCGAAATGCCTTAAAAATGGCTTTAAAATGGATTTGGAGCATGGAGACGATTATCTCGGGATTGCAAGATAACCAAACAAAACTTTTAGTGGATTTCTACTTATTTTATTAAATATCATCTCCACCAAACAGGACAAGCTTGCATCTGTTATAGTTTTGGAGAAAAATGTGTTCATTTCATGTATGCGCGAAATGCCTTAAAAATGGCTTTAAAATGGATTTGGAGCATGGAGACGATTATCTCGGGATTGCAAGATAACCAAACAAAACTTTTAGTGGATTTCTACTTATTTTATTAAATATCATCTCCACCAAACAGGACAAGCTTGCATCTGTTATAGTTTTGGAGAAAAATGTGTTCATTTCATGTATGCGCGAAATGCCTTAAAAATGGCTTTAAAATGGATTTGGAGCATGGAGACGATTATCTCGGGATTGCAAGATAACCAAACAAAACTTTTAGTGGATTTCTACTTATTTTATTAAATATCATCTCCACCAAACAGGACAAGCTTGCATCTGTTATAATTTTGGAGAAAAATGTGTTCATTTCATGTATGCGCGAAATGCCTTAAAAATGGCTTTAAAATGGATTTGGAGCATGGAGACGATTATCTCGGGATTGCAAGATAACCAAACAAAACTTTTAGTGGATTTCTACTTATTTTATTAAATATCATCTCCACCAAACAGGACAAGCTTGCATCTGTTATAGTTTTGGAGAAAAATGTGTTCATTTCATGTATGCGCGAAATGCCTTAAAAATGGCTTTAAAATCGATTTGGAGCATGGAGACGATTATCTCGGGATTGCAAGATAACCAAACAAAACTTTTAGTGGATTTCTACTTATTTTATTAAATATCATCTCCACCAAACAGGACAAGCTTGCATCTGTTATAGTTTTGGAGAAAAATGTGTTCATTTCATGTATGCGCGAAATGCCTTAAAAATGGCTTTAAAATGGATTTGGAGCATGGAGACGATTATCTCGGGATTGCAAGATAACCAAACAAAACTTTAGTGGATTTCTACTTATTTTATTAAATATCATCTCCACCAAACAGGACAAGCTTGCATGTGTTATAGTTTTGGAGAAAAATGTGTTCATTTCATGTATGCGCAAAATGCCTTTGAAATGGCTTTAAAATGGATTTGGAGCATGGAGACGATTATCTCAGGATGGCAATATAAACAAACGAAACTTTTAGTAGATTTCTACTTATTTTATTAAATATTATCTCCACCAAACAGGACAAGCTTGCATCTGTTATAGTTTTGGAGAAAAATGTGTTCATTTCATGTATAGGCGAAATGCCTTAAAAATGGCTTTAAAATGGATTTGGAGCATGGAGGACGATTATCTCGGGATTGCAAGATAACCAAACAAAACTTTTAGTGGATTTCTACTTATTTTATTAAATATTATCTCCACCAAACAGGACAAGCTTGCATCTGTTATAGTTTTGGAGAAAAATGTGTTCATTTCATGTATGCGCGAAATGCCTTAAAAATGGCTTTAAAATGGATTTGGAGCATGGAGACGATTATCTCGGGATTGCAAGATAACCAAACAAAACTTTTAGTGGATTTCTACTTATTTTATTAAATATCATCTCCACCAAACAGGACAAGCTTGCATGTGTTATAGTTTTGGAGAAAAATGTGTTCATTTCATGTATGCGCAAAATGCCTTTGAAATGGCTTTAAAATGGATTTGGAGCATGGAGACGATTATCTCGGGATTGCAAGATAACCAAACAAAACTTTTAGTGGATTTCTACTTATTTTATTAAATATCATCTCCACCAAACAGAACAAGCTTGCATCTGTTATAGTTTTGGAGAAAAAATGTGTTCATTTCATGTATGCGCGAAATGCCTTAAAAATGACTATAAAATGGATTTGGAGCATGGAGACGATTATCTCGGGATTGCAAGATAACCAAACAAAACTTTTAGTGGATTTCTACTTATTTTATTAAATATCATCTCCACCAAACAGGACAAGCTTGCATCTGTTATAGTTTTGGAGAAAAATGTGTTCATTTCATGTATGCGCGAAATGCCTTAAAATGGCTTTAAAATGGATTTGGAGCATGGAGACGATTATCTCGGGATTGCAAGATAACCAAACAAAACTTTTAGTGTATTTCTACTTATTTTATTAAATATCATCTCCACCAAACAGGACAAGCTTGCATCTGTTATAGTTTTGGAGAAAAATGTGTTCATTTCATGTATGCGCGAAATGCCTTAAAAATGGCTTTAAAATGGATTTGGAGCATGGAGACGATTATCTCGGGATTGCAAGATAACCAAACAAAACTTTTAGTGGATTTCTACTTATTTTATTAAATATCATCTCCACCAAACAGGACAAGCTTGCATGTGTTATAGTTTTGGAGAAAAATGTGTTCATTTCATGTATGCGCAAAATGCCTTTGAAATGGCTTTAAAATGGATTTGGAGCATGGAGACGATTATCTCGGGATTGCAAGATAACCAAACAAAACTTTTAGTGGATCTCTACTTATTTTATTAAATATCATCTCCACCAAACAGGACAAGCTTGCATCTGTTATAGTTTTGGAGAAAAATGTGTTCATTTCATGTATGCGCGAAATGCCTTAAAAATGGCTTTAAAATGGATTTGGAGCATGGAGACGATTATCTCGGGATTGCAAGATAACCAAACAAAACTTTTAGTGGATTTCTACTTATTTTATTAAATATCATCTCCACCAAACAGGACAAGCTTGCATCTGTTATAGTTTTGGAGAAAAATGTGTTCATTTCATGTATGCGCGAAATGCCTTAAAAATGGCTTTAAAATGGATTTGGAGCATGGAGACGATTATCTCGGGATTGCAAGATAACCAAACAAAACTTTTAGTGGATTTCTACTTATTTTATTAAATATCATCTCCACCAAACAGGACAAGCTTGCATGTGTTATAGTTTTGGAGAAAAATGTGTTCATTTCATGTATGCGCAAAATGCCTTTGAAATGGCTTTAAAATGGATTTGGAGCCTGGAGACGATTATCTCAGGATGGCAATATAAACAAACGAAACTTTTAGTAGATTTCTACTTATTTTATTAAATATTATCTCCACCAAACAGGACAAGCTTGCATCTGTTATAGTTTTGGAGAAAAATGTGTTCATTTCATGTATGCGCGAAATGCCTTAAAAATGGCTTTAAAATGGATTTGGAGCATGGAGACGATTATCTCGGGATTGCAAGATAACCAAACAAAACTTTTAGTGGATTTCTACTTATTTTATTAAATATCATCTCCACCAAACAGGACAAGCTTGCATCTGTTATAGTTTTGGAGAAAAATGTGTTCATTTCATGTATGCGCGAAATGCCTTAAAAATGGCTTTAAAATGGATTTGGAGCATGGAGACGATTATCTCGGGATTGCAAGATAACCAAACAAAACATTTAGTGGATTTCTACTTATTTTATTAAATATCATCTCCACCAAACAGGACAAGCTTGCATGTGTTATAGTTTTGGAGAAATATGTGTTCATTTCATGTATGCGCAAAATGCCTTTGAAATGGCTTTAAAATGGATTTGGAGCATGGAGACGATTATCTCAGGATGGCAATATAAACAAACGAAACTTTTAGTAGATTTCTACTTATTTATTAAATATTATCTCCACCAAACAGGACAAGCTTGCATCTGTTATAGTTTTGGAGAAAAATGTGTTCATTTCATGTATGCGCGAAATGCCTTAAAAATGGCTTTAAAATGGATTTGGAGCATGGAGACGATTATCTCGGGATTGCAATATAACCAAACAAAACGTTTAGTGGATTTCTACTTATTTTATTAAATATCATCTCCACCAAACAGGACAAGCTTGCATCTGTTATAGTTTTGGAGAAAAATGTGTTCATTTCATGTATGCGCGAAATGCCTTAAAAATGGCTTTAAAATGGATTTGGAGCATGGAGACGATTATCTCGGGATTGCAAGATAACCAAACAAAACTTTTAGTGGATTTCTGACTTATTTTATTAAATATCATCTCCACCAAACAGGACAAGCTTGCATCTGTTATAGTTTTGGAGAAAAATGTGTTCATTTCATGTATGCGCGAAATGCCTTAAAAATGGCTTTAAAATGGATTTGGAGCATGGAGACGATTATCTCGGGATTGCAAGATAACCAAACAAAACTTTTAGTGGATTTCTACTTATTTTATTAAATATCATCTCCACCAAACAGGACAAGCTTGCATCTGTTATAGTTTTGGAGAAAAATGTGTTCATTTCATGTATGCGCGAAATGCCTTAAAAATGGCTTTAAAATGGATTTGGAGCATGGAGACGATTATCTCGGGATTGCAAGATAACCAAACAAAACTTTTAGTGGATTTCTACTTATTTTATTAAATATCATCTCCACCAAACAGGACAAGCTTGCATCTGTTATAATTTTGGAGAAAAATGTGTTCATTTCATGTATGCGCGAAATGCCTTAAAAATGGCTTTAAAATGGATTTGGAGCATGGAGACGATTATCTCGGGATTGCAAGATAACCAAACAAAACTTTTAGTGGATTTCTACTTATTTTATTAAATATCATCTCCACCAAACAGGACAAGCTTGCATCTGTTATAGTTTTGGAGAAAAATGTGTTCATTTCATGTATGCGCGAAATGCCTTAAAAATGGCTTTAAAATCGATTTGGAGCATGGAGACGATTATCTCGGGATTGCAAGATAACCAAACAAAACTTTTAGTGGATTTCTACTTATTTTATTAAATATCATCTCCACCAAACAGGACAAGCTTGCATCTGTTATAGTTTTGGAGAAAAATGTGTTCATTTCATGTATGCGCGAAATGCCTTAAAAATGGCTTTAAAATGGATTTGGAGCATGGAGACGATTATCTCGGGATTGCAAGATAACCAAACAAAACTTTTAGTGGATTTCTACTTATTTTATTAAATATCATCTCCACCAAACAGGACAAGCTTGCATCTGTTATAGTTTTGGAGAAAAATGTGTTCATTTCATGTATGCGCGAAATGCCTTAAAAATGGCTTTAAAATGGATTTGGAGCATGGAGACGATTATCTCGGGATTGCAAGATAACCAAACAAAACTTTTAGTGGATTTCTACTTATTTTATTAAATATCATCTCCACCAAACAGGACAAGCTTGCATCTGTTATAGTTTTGGAGAAAAATGTGTTCATTTCATGTATGCGCGAAATGCCTTAAAAATGGCTTTAAAATGGATTTGGAGCATGGAGACGATTATCTCGGGATTGCAAGATAACCAAACAAAACTTTTAGTGGATTTCTACTTATTTTATTAAATATCATCTCCACCAAACAGGACAAGCTTGCATCTGTTATAGTTTTGGAGAAAAATGTGTTCATTTCATGTATGCGCGAAATGCCTTAAAAATGGCTTTAAAATGGATTTGGAGCATGGAGACGATTATCTCGGGATTGCAAGATAACCAAACAAAACTTTTAGTGGATTTCTACTTATTTTATTAAATATCATCTCCACCAAACAGGACAAGCTTGCATCTGTTATAGTTTTGGAGAAAAATGTGTTCATTTCATGTATGCGCGAAATGCCTTAAAAATGGCTTTAAAATGGATTTGGAGCATGGAGACGATTATCTCGGGATTGCAAGATAACCAAACAAAACTTTTAGTGGATTTCTACTTATTTTATTAAATATCATCTCCACCAAACAGGACAAGCTTGCATCTGTTATAGTTTTGGAGAAAAATGTGTTCATTTCATGTATGCGCGAAATGCCTTAAAAATGGCTTTAAAATGGATTTGGAGCATGGAGACGATTATCTCGGGATTGCAAGATAACCAAACAAAACTTTTAGTGGATTTCTACTTATTTTATTAAATATCATCTCCACCAAACAGGACAAGCTTGCATCTGTTATAGTTTTGGAGAAAAATGTGTTCATTTCATGTATGCGCGAAATGCCTTAAAAATGGCTTTAAAATGGATTTGGAGCATGGAGACGATTATCTCGGGATTGCAAGATAACCAAACAAAACTTTTAGTGGATTTCTACTTATTTTATTAAATATCATCTCCACCAAACAGGACAAGCTTGCATCTGTTATAGTTTTGGAGAAAAATGTGTTCATTTCATGTATGCGCGAAATGCCTTAAAAATGGCTTTAAAATGGATTTGGAGCATGGAGACGATTATCTCGGGATTGCAAGATAACCAAACAAAACTTTTAGTGGATTTCTACTTATTTTATTAAATATCATCTCCACCAAACAGGACAAGCTTGCATCTGTTATAGTTTTGGAGAAAAATGTGTTCATTTCATGTATGCGCGAAATGCCTTAAAAATGGCTTTAAAATGGATTTGGAGCATGGAGACGATTATCTCGGGATTGCAAGATAACCAAACAAAACTTTTAGTGGATTTCTACTTATTTTATTAAATATCATCTCCACCAAACAGGACAAGCTTGCATCTGTTATAGTTTTGGAGAAAAATGTGTTCATTTCATGTATGCGCGAAATGCCTTAAAAATGGCTTTAAAATGGATTTGGAGCATGGAGACGATTATCTCGGGATTGCAAGATAACCAAACAAAACTTTTAGTGGATTTCTACTTATTTTATTAAATATCATCTCCACCAAACAGGACAAGCTTGCATCTGTTATAGTTTTGGAGAAAAATGTGTTCATTTCATGTATGCGCGAAATGCCTTAAAAATGGCTTTAAAATCGGATTTGGAGCATGGAGACGATTATCTCGGGATTGCAAGATAACCAAACAAAACTTTTAGTGGATTTCTACTTATTTTATTAAATATCATCTCCACCAAACAGGACAAGCTTGCATCTGTTATAGTTTTGGAGAAAAATGTGTTCATTTCATGTATGCGCGAAATGCCTTAAAAATGGCTTTAAAATGGATTTGGAGCATGGAGACGATTATCTCGGGATTGCAAGATAACCAAACAAAACTTTTAGTGGATTTCTACTTATTTTATTAAATATCATCTCCACCAAACAGGACAAGCTTGCATCTGTTATAGTTTTGGAGAAAAATGTGTTCATTTCATGTATGCGCGAAATGCCTTAAAAATGGCTTTAAAATGGATTTGGAGCATGGAGACGATTATCTCGGGATTGCAAGATAACCAAACAAAACTTTTAGTGGATTTCTACTTATTTTATTAAATATCATCTCCACCAAACAGGACAAGCTTGCATCTGTTATAGTTTTGGAGAAAAATGTGTTCATTTCATGTATGCGCGAAATGCCTTAAAAATGGCTTTAAAATGGATTTGGAGCATGGAGACGATTATCTCGGGATTGCAAGATAACCAAACAAAACTTTTAGTGGATTTCTACTTATTTTATTAAATATCATCTCCACCAAACAGGACAAGCTTGCATCTGTTATAGTTTTGGAGAAAAATGTGTTCATTTCATGTATGCGCGAAATGCCTTAAAAATGGCTTTAAAATGGATTTGGAGCATGGAGACGATTATCTCGGGATTGCAAGATAACCAAACAAAACTTTTAGTGGATTTCTACTTATTTTATTAAATATCATCTCCACCAAACAGGACAAGCTTGCATCTGTTATAGTTTTGGAGAAAAATGTGTTCATTTCATGTATGCGCGAAATGCCTTAAAAATGGCTTTAAAATGGATTTGGAGCATGGAGACGATTATCTCGGGATTGCAAGATAACCAAACAAAACTTTTAGTGGATTTCTACTTATTTTATTAAATATCATCTCCACCAAACAGGACAAGCTTGCATCTGTTATAGTTTTGGAGAAAAATGTGTTCATTTCATGTATGCGCGAAATGCCTTAAAAATGGCTTTAAAATGGATTTGGAGCATGGAGACGATTATCTCGGGATTGCAAGATAACCAAACAAAATTTTAGTGGATTTCTACTTATTTTATTAAATATCATCTCCACCAAACAGGACAAGCTTGCATCTGTTATAGTTTTGGAGAAAAATGTGTTCATTTCATGTATGCGCGAAATGCCTTAAAAATGGCTTTAAAATGGATTTGGAGCATGGAGACGATTATCTCGGGATTGCAAGATAACCAAACAAAACTTTTAGTGGATTTCTACTTATTTTATTAAATATCATCTCCACCAAACAGGACAAGCTTGCATCTGTTATAGTTTTGGAGAAAAATGTGTTCATTTCATGTATGCGCGAAATGCCTTAAAAATGGCTTTAAAATGGATTTGGAGCATGGAGACGATTATCTCGGGATTGCAAGATAACCAAACAAAACTTTTAGTGGATTTCTACTTATTTTATTAAATATCATCTCCACCAAACAGGACAAGCTTGCATCTGTTATAGTTTTGGAGAAAAATGTGTTCATTTCATGTATGCGCGAAATGCCTTAAAAATGGCTTTAAAATGGATTTGGAGCATGGAGACGATTATCTCGGGATTGCAAGATAACCAAACAAAACTTTTAGTGGATTTCTACTTATTTTATTAAATATCATCTCCACCAAACAGGACAAGCTTGCATCTGTTATAGTTTTGGAGAAAAATGTGTTCATTTCATGTATGCGCGAAATGCCTTAAAAATGGCTTTAAAATGGATTTGGAGCATGGAGACGATTATCTCGGGATTGCAAGATAACCAAACAAAACTTTTAGTGGATTTCTACTTATTTTATTAAATATCATCTCCACCAAACAGGACAAGCTTGCATCTGTTATAGTTTTGGAGAAAAATGTGTTCATTTCATGTATGCGCGAAATGCCTTAAAAATGGCTTTAAAATGGATTTGGAGCATGGAGACGATTATCTCGGGATTGCAAGATAACCAAACAAAACTTTTAGTGGATTTCTACTTATTTTATTAAATATCATCTCCACCAAACAGGACAAGCTTGCATCTGTTATAGTTTTGGAGAAAAATGTGTTCATTTCATGTATGCGCGAAATGCCTTAAAAATGGCTTTAAAATGGATTTGGAGCATGGAGACGATTATCTCGGGATTGCAAGATAACCAAACAAAACTTTTAGTGGATTTCTACTTATTTTATTAAATATCATCTCCACCAAACAGGACAAGCTTGCATCTGTTATAGTTTTGGAGAAAAATGTGTTCATTTCATGTATGCGCGAAATGCCTTAAAAATGGCTTTAAAATGGATTTGGAGCATGGAGACGATTATCTCGGGATTGCAAGATAACCAAACAAAACTTTTAGTGGATTTCTACTTATTTTATTAAATATCATCTCCACCAAACAGGACAAGCTTGCATCTGTTATAGTTTTGGAGAAAAATGTGTTCATTTCATGTATGCGCGAAATGCCTTAAAAATGGCTTTAAAATGGATTTGGAGCATGGAGACGATTATCTCGGGATTGCAAGATAACCAAACAAAACTTTTAGTGGATTTCTACTTATTTTATTAAATATCATCTCCACCAAACAGGACAAGCTTGCATCTGTTATAGTTTTGGAGAAAAATGTGTTCATTTCATGTATGCGCGAAATGCCTTAAAAATGGCTTTAAAATGGATTTGGAGCATGGAGACGATTATCTCGGGATTGCAAGATAACCAAACAAAACTTTTAGTGGATTTCTACTTATTTTATTAAATATCATCTCCACCAAACAGGACAAGCTTGCATCTGTTATAGTTTTGGAGAAAAATGTGTTCATTTCATGTATGCGCGAAATGCCTTAAAAATGGCTTTAAAATGGATTTGGAGCATGGAGACGATTATCTCGGGATTGCAAGATAACCAAACAAAACTTTTAGTGGATTTCTACTTATTTTATTAAATATCATCTCCACCAAACAGGACAAGCTTGCATCTGTTATAGTTTTGGAGAAAAATGTGTTCATTTCATGTATGCGCGAAATGCCTTAAAAATGGCTTTAAAATGGATTTGGAGCATGGAGACGATTATCTCGGGATTGCAAGATAACCAAACAAAACTTTTAGTGGATTTCTACTTATTTTATTAAATATCATCTCCACCAAACAGGACAAGCTTGCATCTGTTATAGTTTTGGAGAAAAATGTGTTCATTTCATGTATGCGCGAAATGCCTTAAAAATGGCTTTAAAATGGATTTGGAGCATGGAGACGATTATCTCGGGATTGCAAGATAACCAAACAAAACTTTTAGTGGATTTCTACTTATTTTATTAAATATCATCTCCACCAAACAGGACAAGCTTGCATCTGTTATAGTTTTGGAGAAAAATGTGTTCATTTCATGTATGCGCGAAATGCCTTAAAAATGGCTTTAAAATGGATTTGGAGCATGGAGACGATTATCTCGGGATTGCAAGATAACCAAACAAAACTTTTAGTGGATTTCTACTTATTTTATTAAATATCATCTCCACCAAACAGGACAAGCTTGCATCTGTTATAGTTTTGGAGAAAAATGTGTTCATTTCATGTATGCGCGAAATGCCTTAAAAATGGCTTTAAAATCGGATTTGGAGCATGGAGACGATTATCTCGGGATTGCAAGATAACCAAACAAAACTTTTAGTGGATTTCTACTTATTTTATTAAATATCATCTCCACCAAACAGGACAAGCTTGCATCTGTTATAGTTTTGGAGAAAAATGTGTTCATTTCATGTATGCGCGAAATGCCTTAAAAATGGCTTTAAAATGGATTTGGAGCATGGAGACGATTATCTCGGGATTGCAAGATAACCAAACAAAACTTTTAGTGGATTTCTACTTATTTTATTAAATATCATCTCCACCAAACAGGACAAGCTTGCATCTGTTATAGTTTTGGAGAAAAATGTGTTCATTTCATGTATGCGCGAAATGCCTTAAAAATGGCTTTAAAATGGATTTGGAGCATGGAGACGATTATCTCGGGATTGCAAGATAACCAAACAAAACTTTTAGTGGATTTCTACTTATTTTATTAAATATCATCTCCACCAAACAGGACAAGCTTGCATCTGTTATAGTTTTGGAGAAAAATGTGTTCATTTCATGTATGCGCGAAATGCCTTAAAAATGGCTTTAAAATGGATTTGGAGCATGGAGACGATTATCTCGGGATTGCAAGATAACCAAACAAAACTTTTAGTGGATTTCTACTTATTTTATTAAATATCATCTCCACCAAACAGGACAAGCTTGCATCTGTTATAGTTTTGGAGAAAAATGTGTTCATTTCATGTATGCGCGAAATGCCTTAAAAATGGCTTTAAAATGGATTTGGAGCATGGAGACGATTATCTCGGGATTGCAAGATAACCAAACAAAACTTTTAGTGGATTTCTACTTATTTTATTAAATATCATCTCCACCAAACAGGACAAGCTTGCATCTGTTATAGTTTTGGAGAAAAATGTGTTCATTTCATGTATGCGCGAAATGCCTTAAAAATGGCTTTAAAATGGATTTGGAGCATGGAGACGATTATCTCGGGATTGCAAGATAACCAAACAAAACTTTTAGTGGATTTCTACTTATTTTATTAAATATCATCTCCACCAAACAGGACAAGCTTGCATCTGTTATAGTTTTGGAGAAAAATGTGTTCATTTCATGTATGCGCGAAATGCCTTAAAAATGGCTTTAAAATGGATTTGGAGCATGGAGACGATTATCTCGGGATTGCAAGATAACCAAACAAAACTTTTAGTGGATTTCTACTTATTTTATTAAATATCATCTCCACCAAACAGGACAAGCTTGCATCTGTTATAGTTTTGGAGAAAAATGTGTTCATTTCATGTATGCGCGAAATGCCTTAAAAATGGCTTTAAAATGGATTTGGAGCATGGAGACGATTATCTCGGGATTGCAAGATAACCAAACAAAACTTTTAGTGGATTTCTACTTATTTTATTAAATATCATCTCCACCAAACAGGACAAGCTTGCATCTGTTATAGTTTTGGAGAAAAATGTGTTCATTTCATGTATGCGCGAAATGCCTTAAAAATGGCTTTAAAATGGATTTGGAGCATGGAGACGATTATCTCGGGATTGCAAGATAACCAAACAAAACTTTTAGTGGATTTCTACTTATTTTATTAAATATCATCTCCACCAAACAGGACAAGCTTGCATCTGTTATAGTTTTGGAGAAAAATGTGTTCATTTCATGTATGCGCGAAATGCCTTAAAAATGGCTTTAAAATGGATTTGGAGCATGGAGACGATTATCTCGGGATTGCAAGATAACCAAACAAAACTTTTAGTGGATTTCTACTTATTTTATTAAATATCATCTCCACCAAACAGGACAAGCTTGCATCTGTTATAGTTTTGGAGAAAAATGTGTTCATTTCATGTATGCGCGAAATGCCTTAAAAATGGCTTTAAAATGGATTTGGAGCATGGAGACGATTATCTCGGGATTGCAAGATAACCAAACAAAACTTTTAGTGGATTTCTACTTATTTTATTAAATATCATCTCCACCAAACAGGACAAGCTTGCATCTGTTATAGTTTTGGAGAAAAATGTGTTCATTTCATGTATGCGCGAAATGCCTTAAAAATGGCTTTAAAATGGATTTGGAGCATGGAGACGATTATCTCGGGATTGCAAGATAACCAAACAAAACTTTTAGTGGATTTCTACTTATTTTATTAAATATCATCTCCACCAAACAGGACAAGCTTGCATCTGTTATAGTTTTGGAGAAAAATGTGTTCATTTCATGTATGCGCGAAATGCCTTAAAAATGGCTTTAAAATGGATTTGGAGCATGGAGACGATTATCTCGGGATTGCAAGATAACCAAACAAAACTTTTAGTGGATTTCTACTTATTTTATTAAATATCATCTCCACCAAACAGGACAAGCTTGCATCTGTTATAGTTTTGGAGAAAAATGTGTTCATTTCATGTATGCGCGAAATGCCTTAAAAATGGCTTTAAAATGGATTTGGAGCATGGAGACGATTATCTCGGGATTGCAAGATAACCAAACAAAACTTTTAGTGGATTTCTTACTTATTTTATTAAATATCATCTCCACCAAACAGGACAAGCTTGCATCTGTTATAGTTTTGGAGAAAAATGTGTTCATTTCATGTATGCGCGAAATGCCTTAAAAATGGCTTTAAAATGGATTTGGAGCATGGAGACGATTATCTCGGGATTGCAAGATAACCAAACAAAACTTTTAGTGGATTTCTACTTATTTTATTAAATATCATCTCCACCAAACAGGACAAGCTTGCATCTGTTATAGTTTTGGAGAAAAATGTGTTCATTTCATGTATGCGCGAAATGCCTTAAAAATGGCTTTAAAATGGATTTGGAGCATGGAGACGATTATCTCGGGATTGCAAGATAACCAAACAAAACTTTTAGTGGATTTCTACTTATTTTATTAAATATCATCTCCACCAAACAGGACAAGCTTGCATCTGTTATAGTTTTGGAGAAAAATGTGTTCATTTCATGTATGCGCGAAATGCCTTAAAAATGGCTTTAAAATGGATTTGGAGCATGGAGACGATTATCTCGGGATTGCAAGATAACCAAACAAAACTTTTAGTGGATTTCTACTTATTTTATTAAATATCATCTCCACCAAACAGGACAAGCTTGCATCTGTTATAGTTTTGGAGAAAAATGTGTTCATTTCATGTATGCGCGAAATGCCTTAAAAATGGCTTTAAAATGGATTTGGAGCATGGAGACGATTATCTCGGGATTGCAAGATAACCAAACAAAACTTTTAGTGGATTTCTACTTATTTTATTAAATATCATCTCCACCAAACAGGACAAGCTTGCATCTGTTATAGTTTTGGAGAAAAATGTGTTCATTTCATGTATGCGCGAAATGCCTTAAAAATGGCTTTAAAATGGATTTGGAGCATGGAGACGATTATCTCGGGATTGCAAGATAACCAAACAAAACTTTTAGTGGATTTCTACTTATTTTATTAAATATCATCTCCACCAAACAGGACAAGCTTGCATCTGTTATAGTTTTGGAGAAAAATGTGTTCATTTCATGTATGCGCGAAATGCCTTAAAAATGGCTTTAAAATGGATTTGGAGCATGGAGACGATTATCTCGGGATTGCAAGATAACCAAACAAAACTTTTAGTGGATTTCTACTTATTTTATTAAATATCATCTCCACCAAACAGGACAAGCTTGCATCTGTTATAGTTTTGGAGAAAAATGTGTTCATTTCATGTATGCGCGAAATGCCTTAAAAATGGCTTTAAAATGGATTTGGAGCATGGAGACGATTATCTCGGGATTGCAAGATAACCAAACAAAACTTTTAGTGGATTTCTACTTATTTTATTAAATATCATCTCCACCAAACAGGACAAGCTTGCATCTGTTATAGTTTTGGAGAAAAATGTGTTCATTTCATGTATGCGCGAAATGCCTTAAAAATGGCTTTAAAATGGATTTGGAGCATGGAGACGATTATCTCGGGATTGCAAGATAACCAAACAAAACTTTTAGTGGATTTCTACTTATTTTATTAAATATCATCTCCACCAAACAGGACAAGCTTGCATCTGTTATAGTTTTGGAGAAAAATGTGTTCATTTCATGTATGCGCGAAATGCCTTAAAAATGGCTTTAAAATGGATTTGGAGCATGGAGACGATTATCTCGGGATTGCAAGATAACCAAACAAAACTTTTAGTGGATTTCTACTTATTTTATTAAATATCATCTCCACCAAACAGGACAAGCTTGCATCTGTTATAGTTTTGGAGAAAAATGTGTTCATTTCATGTATGCGCGAAATGCCTTAAAAATGGCTTTAAAATGGATTTGGAGCATGGAGACGATTATCTCGGGATTGCAAGATAACCAAACAAAACTTTTAGTGGATTTCTACTTATTTTATTAAATATCATCTCCACCAAACAGGACAAGCTTGCATCTGTTATAGTTTTGGAGAAAAATGTGTTCATTTCATGTATGCGCGAAATGCCTTAAAAATGGCTTTAAAATGGATTTGGAGCATGGAGACGATTATCTCGGGATTGCAAGATAACCAAACAAAACTTTTAGTGGATTTCTACTTATTTTATTAAATATCATCTCCACCAAACAGGACAAGCTTGCATCTGTTATAGTTTTGGAGAAAAATGTGTTCATTTCATGTATGCGCGAAATGCCTTAAAAATGGCTTTAAAATGGATTTGGAGCATGGAGACGATTATCTCGGGATTGCAAGATAACCAAACAAAACTTTTAGTGGATTTCTACTTATTTTATTAAATATCATCTCCACCAAACAGGACAAGCTTGCATCTGTTATAGTTTTGGAGAAAAATGTGTTCATTTCATGTATGCGCGAAATGCCTTAAAAATGGCTTTAAAATGGATTTGGAGCATGGAGACGATTATCTCGGGATTGCAAGATAACCAAACAAAACTTTTAGTGGATTTCTACTTATTTTATTAAATATCATCTCCACCAAACAGGACAAGCTTGCATCTGTTATAGTTTTGGAGAAAAATGTGTTCATTTCATGTATGCGCGAAATGCCTTAAAAATGGCTTTAAAATGGATTTGGAGCATGGAGACGATTATCTCGGGATTGCAAGATAACCAAACAAAACTTTTAGTGGATTTCTACTTATTTTATTAAATATCATCTCCACCAAACAGGACAAGCTTGCATCTGATATAGTTTTGGAGAAAAATGTGTTCATTTCATGTATGCGCGAAATGCCTTAAAAATGGCTTTAAAATGGATTTGGAGCATGGAGACGATTATCTCGGGATTGCAAGATAACCAAACAAAACTTTTAGTGGATTTCTACTTATTTTATTAAATATCATCTCCACCAAACAGGA